>NW_013676875.1:11600-14653 GCF_000517525.1 Limulus polyphemus | reverse complement strand
AATAATAATAATAATAATGGTGTACGTGCATAGGGCAATAGTTATGTTTACGGATTAAACCAGAAGCTACTTGTTATTTTTGTATACCATAAACCTCATTGGATTCTTTATAACTACATTCCATAGCTCTAGTTTCAAGTACTGCTGAAAAATAGATACAAAGAGAAAACTCACATTGTAATTAAAGGTTAAGCCATTTCATTAGGTGTCTTATGTTGTAAGTGAGGTTTGAGGATAAGAAGATAAAAAAGGGCTGAGCATGCTTAAAAATATCTATGTAAATATTAGGTAATTCACTTCCGGCCATATGTTTCCGGTATTCTGGTATAATAGTTCAACACACTGTTATAGGTTGAGCATGAAAAAGTTAGTTTATTCTTATAGCTCGCCTCCTAAGCCACCATGGTGAAACTGACGGAGATTTCCATACTCATCCCCCTTCTTGTGGTAGTCAAGTTCTTCAGACATGGTAAAAACAATGCTGTCGAGTCCCCCAAGATAAAATCATGGATCCGAAATTGTGGTATTTTGAAATACATGAAAAATGTTCTGTGTTCTCCTTATTTTACCACTAGAGGGCACATAGCTAAATACAAAAATTTGAAGCAAAGCAATTTTAATTGTTCAAAAAGCCTGGAATGTCTTGGTGGCTAGGACGCTTCACTCCTGTTTTTCGAGCCACGGGATCGAAATCATTTACTGAACATGCTCGCCTTTCAGCCATTGGAACGTTATAATGTGACGGTTAATTCCATTAATCGTTAATAGAGAGTAGACCACGAGTTAGGGTGGAATGGTGTTGATTATTTTCCTTCCCTCTCGTCTATCACTTTAGATCTATCACTTGAGTTGCTTTACGCGTTCAACAAACAAATTATTAAACAGAATAATAAACGTGTTTACTTTTGGTTTCACATCATTGCGAAACACTTCCTGTGTTATTCAGAAATATGGTGTCCCAGAGCTAGTTTTTTCGCTAGGAGGTTCAGTTGAATGGTTCGTTTGTGTGTTCTAGTAAAGCTACTTGAAGGTTATCTTCGTTATCTGTTCGTAATTTTGAAGTGATAGACGATAAAAAAAACAGCTATTCAACACTGCCCGCCACCAGTTATTTTTATATATCACCCACAGCACCAGCCAGAACACTTCTTAATGTTGTTAATAGAAATAGGCGACATACAATGATCTGCGTTTGTTTTTATTGTTAATTTCTTAGCTTGTGACAATTTCTTAAAGTTTCACTTTTACATTTATCTAATAATGAAAAGAAACAAGATTTACTAATGTGAATTAACTGATTGTAAGTAAGCGTATAAAATCTAAATCCACAATATAAAATTTATATGGCTACAAGTTTCAACTCTTCACTTACTCTCTTTAGTTCAATGTTTGTTTGTGAGAGAGAAACACATGCACTGTTTATTTTATAGCGTAAGTCCTAAGTCCATTAAACCGCCAGAATGCGGTTCAGTTCAAAGTGACCTTCAGATGTGTTGAAGTTTGGCGACCTTAGGATTAACAAATTTTTCATATTTATTTTTTTCACGTGATTTCTAGCTTTATATATATATTAATTTGGCTGAAAATACAAAGTTGCAATGAAAATACAGTTTACTGAGTAAATACCTTGAAAATATTCAGTTATATCTTCACTGCTTATTAACAGTTTAAATTTACAGATCAAATATATTACAGTTTGAAACTATCTGAAAACATTGGATATATCTTGTATCATATATTTTGCCATTCCAAGGCAAATCTGTCCTGTAATCACGATCTCACGCTACTCAAAATCTAGAAACATTCTTATTTTGCCTAATTTACCATCTTCTTTCACCAACACCAGGTGCATCACGTTTCAACCTAAATGTGGTGTAGAATGAACAGCAACCTTAATGTCATTCCATGAAAGTCACACACACTTAAAAATATTTCAGTTTTCAGTATAAAAGCTAGAAAGACGCTCGAATAATACAATTCCCACACTCCGTACTTTTTAATTTTACAGCAACCATCTAAGATATACCATCACCAGTTAGTGTATAAAAGTATCCTGAATAATTTCCAAAACCTATCCTCTCACTGTCAGACTCGAAAGTTTCTTAGTGATACCCCCATAATATCAAAATCCTCAGTTTCCACAACTGCTTTGAACTCATCCGTTTTATTTCTAATACTCTTATCATTACAATAGTAACAATTAATCATACATTTTAAATTACGTTCCTCTTTTATGCCTGTTGTACATATTTTCTTGTCAATTATATTTCCTATTTTACTCATATCATAGCTCTCACCTCTGTCTAGCCCTAGTTTAAATCTACCACTACAGCTGAGTTAATAGTCCTTGCTAACTTGCTAGGGTTTGCCTTGTTTAAATGTAAACCATCCATTCCAAAAACACTGACTTTCCCATTAAAATTATTCCACAAATCCAACCAGCCTACTTGCTCATCCCTACATATTGATCGAAGCCTGGCATTCAATCATAGTGACCTACTTAGTATCTCATACCCATAACTTATTCTTGGCAAGATTCCTCACAAAATTCAGCTATGACCTCTTTCCTTAAATGCCCTTATCAATGTTTTATACTTATCAATAAACTCATCAGATCCATCTCTCCTTACATCATTACATGTACCACAAAAACTGCATTGCTACTAGCACACTTAACTATCTCTTTGGTTCTATCTGTTATATCCTGTAACCCTACTTCTGGATAGCATAAGCGTATTCTTTTGCTCCTATTTACTCCACATAATACTCTATTTACATGCCTAACAAGAGAGTCACCTATAACATCTGTTTCTTTTACCTGCTCCCCCCCTTATAACTGTTGTTTGTATTCAAAACGTTTTGTACTGTTCTCATAATGTTTAGGTGCATTTTTTAGATTCTAAGTTATTTCCGTTTAGGTGCTTTTTTTTAGATCCTAAGTTCTTTCCGTTTATCTAGAATTAAAATCGTTAAAGTTCAGTCTCATCTCAAATATTGCATATTGAATTTTTCTTTGATGTATAACATAATATACTTTCTATGAAGTTATCTGC
>NW_013676875.1:0-10754 GCF_000517525.1 Limulus polyphemus | reverse complement strand
GAACAGGTTCGCACGAACCGGGGCGAACCGGCTGAATCCCACCACTGTATATATATATATATATATATAATTTGATCTGTTAACATCTGCAGATATATAGAATTAGTTCTTCAATTTTAATTAAGTATCCGGATGGATTAGAAGGACTAAAGAAATACAAAATATCGCTAAACATTGCAATAAATGTAAATATCGTCTAGGGGTCTTGAAATGTAAACTATATATCTTCCTCTTTGTCCTCATCATAATAAATATTTGGCTCAAATCTAATATTTTTTACACTTTCCTTTCAGATGCAAACTGAATGTGAACTTTTATAGGAGGATTATCTACATCAAATAATTTAACTAAAAAGTATTTATCTCACATAGAGTATAATTATCGTTTTTAATCGTTACTCTTTTCCAATTATTTTCATTATAATATTTAAAAGTATTCTTATTACAATATTTATCATTGCTGTTCCATGATACCCATATTGACATATATTTTAATGCTAAAGAAAGATTTCCAATACTTATATCGATAGGAACATTTATATTTTATTGTAGTCTTCCAATTGCTCATTATCTTTAGAATCTAAAACTATTAGTCTTCTCATTTATCAAAACATAATTCGTTCAAATCACTTGGTGTTTGAGTAAATGTATATAAAATTTCATAATGGACTACAACTGGAATTTCTTTCTTTTATATATTTTATACAATAATATCAACATTTTATTGATACAATATTTTGAAATATTCTAAGAAATTATATTTTATAACAAACTCTATGATTACCATGTCCTTTACTTTTATATAAATTAACAATTCTATTTTCAAATGATTTTATCCTCTTAGGTAATAGATCAGTAGGATAAACGCCTTTAAAGCCTTTTTATATTTTCATTGTATTCTCTATGTGTTCATTACTCAAAATGGTACTTCTCAATTTTCAATAACCCCCTTTCCCATTCTTTTTTACAACCACATCCTTTAGGAAATCCAGATCCACTAACTTTTTCCATTATCTTTTTCGCACCCCAAGCGCCCCAATCCACCAGCTGTACCAGCCACAATGATAATTTTGTTTTAATTGTGTTTCTATATTGTAATCTTCTTTCCATAATTTATCTGTTACAATTGTGTTTTTGTTAAAATATTTGATGATTAGGTTTCTTAGATTTAACTATTTGAAGTGAAATAGCTTCTTGATTTTTGTATGCTGTTTTCATTTTTTTTTGCCATCACTTAAATGCATGATGCTTTATTACTCATTATATATATTAAAAATCTTTTGTAATATTCTTAGACTTCATAAGTCGTTATCTCTCCTTCTTTAAGTAATATATTTAATAAATCTAAGATTTAATTATATATATATAATTTTACTTTTGTTTCCTGCTATTAACTTATCAGTTCTTTTCTCTAATTCATTGATTATTTTTTCACTTTTTTTATAACTTTAGACATACCTCTCAATACTATAATGTTTTTATATATAATTTCATATGACTTATTGCATCTTCCTTTAAATTATTAAATTCTTCTAATATATCTATATCTCTTTCGAATGAATCTCTTTTTTCTGGATATTTATTTTTTATTCTTCTATTTTTTATTTTATCATTTGTTTTAGCTTTTTACTACACAAATATATATAAATATCTTTCCTGCTTTTTTCAATAATTTCTTCAATTAAATCAGGTTTGTTAATTAATTTGGATAGTAATACAAATTCTTACATGAAACATGTAATCCTTACAATTACAAAATTCGTATTTCAGTTGGAATCAACAGCTATCAAAGAACCAAAAACTTATAGGGTTGATTTAAATGACGTGTTATAGTGTGACTGTCAATCCCACTATTCGTTGGTAAAAGAGTAGCCCAAGAGTTGGCGGTGGGTGGTGATAACTAGCTGCCTTCCCTCTAGTCTTACACTGCTAAATTAGGGACGGCTAGCGCAGATAACCCTCGTGTAGCTTTGCGCGAAATTCAAAAACAAACAAACAAACCTATAGAAGAAGTTCGAGAAATAAGAAGAGAATTAAAATCATAAGAAGATATAACTCATAACTAACACTCAGATCTACCAGTTTCTCTGATGATTTGTTTTATTTACTTTTCTTGAAGTTTATGAAAGATAAAATACTTACTGTTTGTTTTGATGTTAATTGGATTTGAATAGTAAGTTTGTTTGAAGTTAAGCACAAAGCTACACAATGGGCTATCTGTGCTCTGCCCACCACGGGTATCGAAACCCGGATTCTGGCATTGTAAGTCCGCTGATATACCGCTGTACCACTGTGGGGCGTGAATAATAAGACTACTTTCTTTTTCTTATAGAAAGTCAACTAATTTATCTTGTTTCTTCTCAGTTATGTAATAATCAAAACAATTTTTTGTTTGCTGAATCTAAGCTATTAACATATTTGCTAAGTATTAGAGAATAATTATTCTTTCATAAATATTTTATATAATTCTATAAATTTCTCTTTCATATTTTTATACTGGTAGATTGCAAGGCATCTACGTCTACACTATAATAGAATGTAAAGTCATCTTCTAAAGTTTTTGCTCATAAATATAGATTATTATAGTTTAACTGATCATAGATTTAGTTTAACAACATATTTATCTTTGTACAACTATATGGAAAAACAATAAAATTTCTAAATATATATATAGGTAGAAAAGGAATTTGATTAAAATCTTTAAACATCTCTGGTTCTATTTATTCTAAAATCACTATAATTTTTTAAGTTAAATTGAATTATAAGTTTTCAAAAAAAGGAATCTCAAGCTATTCCTATAGAAGACGGCCCGGCATGGCCAGGTGGATAAGGCGCTCGACTCGCAATCTGAGGGTTGCGGGTTCGAATCCTCGTCCCACCAAACATGCTCGCCCTTTCAGCCGTGGGGAAAAAATTTAAACAAACATATAAGCAAACTGTTAAGTAAATATTATGTTCTATTATTATATCTTAAATATCCTGAAATTAGTTATAGAAGGAATTTTAATCTATTTGAAATAATAGAGGAATATTTAGAGAAGAAAATATTTGTATATCAGAGAAGTTGTATATTCTATTCTGTTATTAACATAGTTATTATAAGTTTTAAATTTTTATTCAGTGCTTCTGTTTTAACAGCTTTTGCTATTGTTCCTTTAGCAACAATAAGTCTAGGACCCGGTGTCATTAAAATAATATGAAAAGTATTCTAACTTTTACAAAGAAATGCTAAGTTTATTTAAATGTCAAAATATTACAGAAAAAGAAAAAATTAACTTAGAGAAATATCTCAAATAAACATTAAAATACTTTCCAATAGATAATTACATTAAACTCACAAAATTAAATGGAAATAAATGAGAAAAAGAAAAAAGGAAGTGATCTAGTTGGTTGGATGAAAGATCACTTTAGTCCCCATTTACCTGGATTTGAATACTACTGACCTTTTACTAAGCTTCAAAAGCGTCTTTCTAGACGTGATTCTCGTATTAATAAAGAGGATAAAGCATGTAAGAAACATGATATAGCTTATAGTAAATGAACAGTTGCAGCTGATAGACATATTTCAGATCAAAAATTAACAGAAAATTTTATGCTATTCAACTTAAGTCATAAAATAATAACACAAACTATAATAATAGGTAAGCAAACAACGAGTTATAAGCATAAGGAAGAATATTATTGATGGTGGAACATGCTACATGTATCGAAAAAACACTGGTTTGTCTTCTTATATTCTAATAAGCATAAATATTCTTAGCAAATATGTTTGGGCTGTTCCAATCAAGATCAAAACGTAAGAAGAAATAACAAAAACATTGAAAGAATTTTTTAAAGAGAGGAAACCACAAAAAATTCAAAGTGATTAAGGAATAAAATTAATTAAAACTCATAAGCTATTTAATAATCAGAATGTTAACTGATTTACAATTGAAAGCAATATTAAAGCTCAGAATGTTGAAAGGTCTAATAGAATTTTAAAACCTAAAATGTGGGAATATTGTACTATGGAGAATACTAGGAAATAGAATGATGTTTTAGATAAAGTAACAACAAATATAATATTTCATGTGATAGATGAATTAAGATGACTCCAGTTGAACCAAGTAAGAAAGAAGATGAATGTAGAGCATTTAATAATCTATATAATGTAAAAAATATTCCTACTACTACATATAAAGTCGATGATAAGGTTAAAATTTAAGAATATAAAGAAACATTCGAAAAAAGATATTTACCAAATTTTAAGGAGGAAATATTTGTTATATCTAAAGTTTTGAAAACAGGTCTTATAACTTATAAGATTAAAGATCTAAGTAATGAAACGAAGGAAGTCTCTCTGAGCCAGAATTAAATATGATAAGAAAGGTGTAGATTATAAGACGAACAAAATAATTATAAAACAATATATGATAAACTATTGGTAAGATTATTAGGATATCCTGATAAATTCAGTTCTTGGATTGATATTACAAATATTTGCTAAAGATCTTGTTTTAGGACCAACTTCTAATTTTGAGCATTTGTTTATTTTTGCTTTTAGTATTTTCATCATTAATTCTTCTTCTCTTTAATCAGCTCTGAAACGATTTCCTTGATAATTTAAGGGTAGTTCTTTTATTGTATAGGTTGATGCTATTAAAGTCAATAGAATTCTTATAATAATTATCATCTTTGGATAATCTTCTAATAATTCTTTTATTCGTGAATTAATATTACATTTTTTAGTTTTTAGTATACAATATTCATATTCCTATAAAACGATACTTTTCAATTAAGATAAATACGTGTAATTTATTTAAATTAAATTATATAACTTTTCTGCACCTTTTACGATCTGAAGTCTTGGCTTCCAGTGGGGCTGAAACTTTAAGGTGGAAGACACTATTTCACCAAATTACTCAGTTCTACTCTATACGGAGACATAATATAATTTATAGACGTTACTCTTCAAGCAAGATAAGTCATGGCCAGAATACTATGCGGCGCAGTAAGGAGCATACTGTAGGTTCTCTACTTCCTATAACGTACATAATGTACAACTGTCACTCTTCATCACATAGAACAGCTAACACATGACCAACAAAACAATCTCTGGTTACACTTCTTTGCAGACAAGTAATGTTGCCAGTGTTACAATAGAGTGGATGCTGAAGGACAGAGTAAAACAACATTTACAGAATGTTTCGACATTTTCAGTCTTGATTTTGAAGGAAAGAAGACGAAAACAAATCTCTGAGTAGACTTCTGGCAGAAAGATGTGGTTATGACCATTGTTGGCTTTCGTTTGTTCTCAGTGGAATAATGTATGGGTTTGTTTGAAAGTATTCACTATTCATTAACTTTTCATAAAACTATAAATAAAATAAACTAGGTTTTGTGTCATATTATCGACATTTTGTTGTCAATATTTCTACGTTATCTGCATAATTGTCACCGATATGTATTTCAAATGGATTCAAGATTGTGATTTAGAATTTCATTCACTGAAATGTGTTATAGTTGAGGCTTTAGAAGCAACTTATCTTTGGTAAGATTGTTTATTTATCATGTACAATAGTCTCAATAACAGTAGAATTAAAGTTATAGGTGCAAAATAGCATGGAGCATGTTATTTTGTATTCTAGTCAGTCATTGATGATTTCCTGAAACCAGTACTGCATAACAAAAAAAGAGGTTTCTTACAATTGTAGTATTGGTTACACACACAGTAAAGATATGGTTGAAATTCCGCATTCAAATAGCCCATCCATAGTAGAAATAGCTTATGAACATTAAGAATCTCTACAGCTTGAAGTGATACATTGTTTACATCAATGATTCCCAACCTCGAACGTCGGCAAAATCCAGCCAAAGAGGTAGAACCAAAAAGCCCTTCATTAACCAAGTACAAAACTAACTCTAAACTTCAGTTAACCTTTCTTGACGTCTAAAAAACGGGCCTGAGAAACATCGATTTTCCTCTCCGTCAGTTGTAATTCATGAACTACAGTGTGCCGACGACCAGCCTGCCTACTAAAACACTTCATTACTCCCTAACATGTGCATTTTCATACCTAGATCAGCAAGTGATCCATGATAGGTTAGTTACAGCGCAAAGTACTAATAACGGTCTCTGATCAGTAATTCCATTAGCAATCTGCTATGTTCCTGGCACTCTTCTGGTTCCAGATATATCCAAATACTGATGTCAGTTCTTTTGATACTGTGTACTTGCTCTTGGATGCAATGCAGTTGAAGCAGCACTTGCTACACAGCCAGGTTCAATCACTTCTACCTCACTCATCATGTCAGTAACTATTTCAGCTAGAAGCTGAATAATCGACTTTCCAATATCGCAAATCAAAATTGACACACAGCATGTACTCTGAACAAAAATGTTGAGTTTTATGGATATGTTTTATCACTGCAGTAGACAGTGCCAATACCTTTATTATTCAAACACAATCACTTCACATTTTAAAGTACCAGTAATGTCTTCTTTGTGTGTATCCATGCATACTACGGTTTTGTTTGTTCTCGCAAATTACCATTGAACAGTCATGTGCTTGGTCTTAGGTCAAAGACAATTACCTTTGTTCTGCAAGAAATACAAAGTTAGCAGGGTCAAGACATACATATACTTACTTTAGCATATATCTACTAGTCAGAGTGGACATATTGACTAGATATTGAATTCACTCAAAGCACTTGATGATTCATTTACACAAGTCCAGTTCATAGTAATGTAAGTTGGCCACCCTGCTTTTGGGCAAAAAGAAACTGTAATGGCCAACTAGGTTTGCGGTTAAAAGAAAACCTATAGTCTACTAGTATAGTGGCAATCATTGTAAAGTATTGGTCCTCCTACTATTGTCTGGCACTTATTCGAAAAAATGTAGTTTCTCTCTTTTTTTTTTCACTGCATAATATTGACTATTTCTTATCCATTGAATAAACACCCTACAATTAAAAAAGAAACTTAACTTTCAGAACCTGACTTATCATGTTTTCATTTTGGCTTTTACAAAAGATTTAACGTTATTTTTTCCTTCCTATAGCCAGCTCTTTGTACTTGTTAAGTATGAGAGGTTATTTAAAGTAAGAATGATAGTGTTAGACACACCATACAGTATGTTTAACATGTTACCTTGTCGTTGTTATATTTTCATGGATGGTTCAAATATCATTTGAATTTCTTATTTATTATTCTGCATCTTTATAAACAATAGTTTATGTTTGTACTATAGGAAAATTGCTGCTTCTAACTTGACACAGTTTAAACAGTAACAGTGTCACCATGCCTTTGTTAAAGATGTTGCATTCCTCTAACATTAAATAGTAGGAATCTAGTCATAGAAGAAAATTTCTTTGAAAAACATAACCTAGAATAACGTACTCCCTCTCACGCCTTTTGACCAATGAAAACTCATTAAGCCTAATGGCATTCAATATATTAGATAGTATAACCAATACTGTTAATGCAAGTAAGAATAAATAATATAGTATTCGTTACTTAGGGAACACAGAAACACTAGCTGTTGATTTTTTACCTATATTTTTTATTATTATACTTTCAATATAGAAATATTTTGCATTGTTAGCTTAAATATATGTTTTTAGGACTAATCTAAATATCGTAAGCTGGCTGAATTTCATAGGATGTTATTGCTATTATGCCCAAAAATATTAACAGGGAGGATACCCAATGAAGGAAACAATGCACTCGATCTAATCTTTATAAGTAGAAATTTAAGAAAAGTATATTTAAATAGCTTAGCTGATTGCCAGAAGTGGGTTCAATGGTGACGTGGTTTAAAGTGGTCACATCAAGACACAGGGTTGGGTAAAAGAAGAAACCAGCAGCATAGGCAATTGCAGTTGCAAGGCCTGCGCAAGAACAGCCTTCAGATCCTATAAAGGATTCCATAGCACCAGGGACATGACATCCCAACTGTTTCGCTGCAGCAAATGCCGCAAGGCATCATTTTATAACAGCCATGGTTTTCAATGGGTAATTAGAATTCTGCACATTTAATTAAGTTATTGTTAATTGTTTATTGGTTTAATGTAAGTGGCTATTGTTCGGGACAAACAATACTAAGGAAGGGGCAGTGTTCATGAAGCCTCGAGCGTTTACTAGATTTTCGGGATTCTTGTATACATAAGACCACCAAGAAGTAATGTAATGCAGTTGAATTGCAGACAGAGATAGAGACGGACAGATGGGTCGAGCACGTGAATCGTTCATTGTGAATTATAGCGTTAGTTTAAGTTATAGCGTGACCGTGGAAATTAAGTGAATTTCAAAGTTGTATTGAGAAAGAATAAACTAGCTTTATTTAAGAAAGAACTTGTGTCGCTAAAGTTTCGTCGGAAAGAAATTATACGAAAAATTAATTAACGAACAGAGACGTAACAATATATATACAGCCCACAAGATGTTAGTAATATATATATAAAACTCAACCGGCCGAAATAATCTTTTTATGTAATATAATAGCGCATCATCATGTGTAACACCTAAAATATTAATGAAACAAAATACAGGAAATCGAATAAAACTATCAGAAAACTTGATACTAGAAAAACTAGTTTCGATACTGTGACGGATTTATTATTGGATATTTATTTTCATATCAACGTTTGTTTAGATTAAATTTATATTTAGAAACATATATGGCTTATACTGTTAAGTATGTATTACGAAACTCCCGCCTATTCTCCAAAGTTATAGAAGATTCTCGAGAGTAAGAATCAGTAATATATGTGTACGTAAATGCTTGTGTTATCGCCAGTATCGTTACGGAAAACTAAAAATTCGAGAAAGCCTCCACACGCCTATAAATATAACCAAGACGCCGTGCCAAAAAAAGAGAGTATCTATTATTTGTTTGCTATAGTCAGTGTGCTATAAACTTCGAAAGTTATAACTGTGCTTGAAATACTTGATGAAGTGACTCAGAGCCTTCTTGGTACTCCAGTAGAAACTTTATAGGTACTCTATCCTTTTGAATCACATTAAAGCTCAGGTGACAAGAGCAGAGGTCCTATATTTCTGCAAAAGTTCCTTATCTACAGTAGCAGTTTTGTTACCAACAGCTACTATTCTTAACAGCTTAGGATTTGTAACTCGTTCACAAACATTCTACCCTTGCTGTACAGCATATGCTCCCACTTGTCATTTGTTCATCACGTGGTGGCATAGCTCATTAGATGATGTTGCTTGAATATCGACCATGATCCCTTGACATTCATCTATTATTTCAGTTTTACTTGAAGTGCTCTCGGTTTCGCCATCAATGTAAGCAATGTCCAAGGCAATATTCAGTACAACAGACAGTGCCATTAGGAAGTCAACAGATGGCCAGCTTGGGATGTCTTGCTGGGTCTGACACAGGCTGAGAAACACTCATAAAATTACTTTAATTTGAATTCGTTATATTTTGGTCAGTATTCTAAAAATCTGATTTGACGCTTTATGATTAAAAGGTTCAGAGCTATGTTTCAAAAAGAGCTTTTGTTCTCTTCTCGTTTTACATGTGGTTTGCATTTAAAAACTACTCTTAAAAAAGTAGCTTAAATGTATAAGAACTTTGTATGACCTTTGGCTTGAACTCTTTCGTGTTATCATATTAGTGTTTTTGATGGCTGATGGGAAAGGCAGCTAGCTTATTGACTCCAACTATCAACATTAACATGACCTTAAAATACGTATACAAACCAGCACATCACGAGCTAACACTGATAGAGCCGGTTATTCGGAGTGCAGCCCTCACCTTTAACATGACGCAAAGTCTCTTTGCTGAAACGTTTTGGAAGCCGTTTGAGTATGCTTATGGAACAGTAATACTTTTAGGTATTTGTAGTTTCTTGTTTCTGAGTAAACAACCTTACTTGGATCTAAAACAGCTCAGTAAGAAATATGGTAACGTATTTAGGTATGGATACATTAACACTTTATGTTTTTTTCTTTTTTAACAAGCAAGAATAGATCTTTTTAAATGAAATAATACCTGTTGTTGGAGTTGATCGAATTAAATTTGAAAGAGCTAGATAAAATAACTTTGATATAATATTTTTAGTACGAATAAAAATATGCCACATTACATAAACAAATTATCGTTTTCACTTGACAAAGTACTGTATTAAAGAAATTATGTTTTTTTTAAGACACGAAGATCTGCAACACCTTTTCGTGATTGTCTCACGAACCACGTTCAATGACTCATCTTTTGACATTTTAGAATTTTCAACCCCCAGTAATGCTTGGAAACGGCTTGAATGGGTAATGAAGAAATTCTTGTCAAAACGTTGTACATTTGCTGTTACGTTAAATTTATATTAAAGAGTTCCTTCATTACCCATTCAAGCCGTCTCCAAGCATTATTAGTCTCAAAGTGGGTTCCACTAGCAGCGAATGCTCTGGTAAAACAACTTCGAACTATGACTTCACGTATCCTCTTGGTCTCAAGTTCCATCCCCTCCCACTTGTAGCCTGATGCAGCCAATCAGCGTGAGGCGGTATCATTTACTGTTTTACTTGGCATCCTAACTATTTATGGCTTTATCTTATTCTTGTTACATGTTCTATATTGCATCTGAAAATACCTTCTGGGTTATTAAGTAAACATTGTTTAACATTAAAATCCCTCATACGCTTTTACATGTGAATGAATAATCTTGGAAGTAATTTTGTCTCTTGTTACGTGTTTTTATTTTATCTGTTTTGATATAAACTTATTTTTACGTTAATACATTGTGACACTGACGCCC
>NW_013676874.1:9858-14628 GCF_000517525.1 Limulus polyphemus | reverse complement strand
CTTACAGTCTGATGTATCTTTGTTACTCCTTCTCATAAATCTTTCTTACAGTCTGATGTATCTTTGTTACTCCTTCTCATAAATCTTTCTTACTGTCTGACATAACTTTGTTACTCCTTCTCATAAATCTTTCTTACTGTCTGACATAACTTTGTTACTCCTTCTCATAAATCTTTCTTACTGTCTGATGTATCTTTGTTACTCCTCATAAGACCAACTTACTCACTATCTTCTAGTAAACACTCCTGTACCAGGAAGTTATAAACCCTGAATAAGACCAATTCCACAAAATTATTTTTACATTCCTTATGAAAAGTGTCCAATCCTGATTTTTAAGATATTTTTATATAATAAATGAACATGAGATTCCAGACTGGACAAGATAACTTTCTACATATTAAATGTTACAGAAACAATTTGGTGTAGATTTCAACGTAATACACAATTACTATACACACCACAGTGCTATTAACTAAACATAATTTATTTTTTTCAACATTATGTTACTTCCTTTTACTCAAATGTCAGAAATCACATTTTGATGTTCTTCGTAATAATATTATTGAGATGGCCCAACAATACAAATACCGCTCCATCACCACTTCTCACATATAATTGCACCCCCACAGCACACCATGGGTGGTGATGGTAGTTTGAAGTCATTAGTTTTAGAGGTAGCTACATACTAATATATAAATAACAGATACAGGTGGGTGGTGGTGGTGATAAGCTAGTGAATTTATATGTTACTGGAGTTTAGGTTTATCTGATGTGACACATTCAACACATATTAATGATAATATTTATTTATATGTTACTGGAGTTTAGGTTTATCTGATGTGACACATTCAACACATATTAATGATAATATTTATTTATCTGATGTGAGTCTACATAATAATAAGGGAAAATACTTGAAAATTGATAATTTTAAATTTCCTGAAAGTTGTGTGTGTGTGTCTGAACACACATAATAGAAAAATATTACTCTAAAAATTCGTTTTCTTACAGTTTACTTATGCATCGCTGTTGTTCCTAAGCGATAGTCCGACTTGTTTCTTTCACAAAATTCACGTGTAGTCTTCAATATCGTAATATTGTGTTTCAAATTCTTCTATTTTTTTACAGTGGACTTTTTCCAACTTCTGTTTGCCTGCTGTCAGTTGCATGTTTTTACTATTGAGACGGGATCGTATTCGGAAATGTACGAAGGAGGAAGTAACCGTGAAATCTGGCTCGAGCAAGACCCGAGTACCCTCCCCAACCCTGTACCAGATTTTGTTACTTATACAAAGTTAATATTATTTTATCACTTTATTATTGTAAATGTTTATGATACGAAACGTATATAAAAACATGACAACCAACAAATAGTTTTTAATATAAATGGTTCTTACGTTTGAAATTCTCGAGGTAATCCATAACTTGTAGAAATTAGTGAGTATGAAAATGGTGATGCCGAATTAACTCTGGTGGAAGGAACGGTCGGTTTTATTTCTGTAATAACCCATCTTTAGATGTGTTACTTGGTGGTACTTCCATCAGAAGGTTTATTTACTGCCAGTGTTTATGTGAGGCAAAAACCTAATTACTTTACAAAGACAATATTGAATAATTTGTTTCCTGGAAAAAATATGTTAAGTAAACATTTTTACTCTGCACTACAAGATGTAAAATAAAGTGAAAGTTGTTTTTTCGTATAAAAATGTTATTTGAAACCTACAGAATAATATTCTGAACCTATATAAGTACATACAAGAAAAATGTTGTTATTAGTAGTTACAATACGAACTTATAAGAGTACTATTTGAAATCTAATAAGTAACACTAACCTATAGAAGTACTTGAGAACCTATAGGTAAATTGAATGATATTAGCTAAAAACTGTTGTAAGAGCCTATCAGTTGTTACTTCGTACGTAAGAAATAACACTCAGAATCTATAGAAAAACTTCAGAACTTATAAGAAAAATTGATATTTAGAATTCTTGGTAGTGAAGTATCTAATGATGAATGAACTGTGTTTTTCAGGTCTTATTTGGACATGATAAAAGTCCTTGTATTCTTCTCCTTCTATTGGATAACTCTTGCAGTGGTGTTTTTGTCAGGAACCAGTAGAGTCAGTCTATTTGCTATGGGATACGTGATTGGCTGCTTCTTGTTTCTCTGGAACGGCAATGAATTTTACTTGAAGCCTATGAAGACCCTTCTGAGAATGTGAGTCCTTGTTCCTGTAAATTATGAAGTGGATGTTTTTGGGGATTATGGTGTTATTATATTTCAAGAAGTGTTTTATTTTTTATAAAATAAAATGAAAGTAATTTATTATAGTTATAATTTTAAAAAAATTTTAATAATCCTACTCAATCTACGTTTCAAATTTACTTTATCTATTTCAGGTGGAACGGATTGCTTGCGTATAATGTCGTGGTAATCTTGCTTAAAGCTATTTTACAGGTAACAATTATTTTGTGTTCAACAATACGTGTATTTTATATATACCTTCTTTTTTGGAAAGAAGAATCGGAACTAATTAGCCAGTCTATTATGTTTGAGTAAAATTTGATCTTAGACTGATTTCCATTTATCTTAACTATTGTTTTTTTTTCCACCTATAATATTTTATATATTTTTGCACGTTTGGGTAACAAGTTTATAAACAGAAACTATGAGTGAGCTGTTTTTTTTATTTAACAAACACACCTAACTTCTGAACATTATAAACATCTTTTTAAACCCATAAATTTGCAACTTATAATTGAGGAAAGATATCTTGGTGATGTTGATGTTCAGAATATCTGATGTTTTATGTTCTGTCTGTTACCTGTTTGATTATATCTTCCTGCTTGTTGATCATACTGAAGTCATTACCTGTTATTTTACCTTTCTGTTTATCATATCAAAGTATTTTACCTGTTTGATTATATCTTCCTGCTTGTTGATCATACTGAAGTCATTACCTGTTATTTTACCTTTCTGTTTATCATATCAAAGTATTTTACCTGTTTAATCTTCCTGCTTGTCCAGCATACTGAAGTCATTACCTGTTATTTTACCTTTCTGTTTATCATATCAAAGTATTTTACCTGTTTAATCTTCCTGCTTGTCCAGCATACTGAAGTCATTACCTGTTATTTTACCTTTCTGTTTATCATATCAAAGTATTTTACCTGTTTTATTTTTCTACCAGGTAGTTGGTTGTGTATTCCTAGCCAAACTTTACAAGAATTTCTGTTGGGTCGTCCAGTTACTTGGTATTGCTTGTATAAAAAAAACTCACATATCATCCAACTTCAGGTAATATGTAATGAACATACAATATATATATATATTTTTTTAGTTTGTTCTGTTTGCTTACTCCATATAACTATGAATACGAGTAATATTATTTGTGACTTATCATTACTGTGGAAGTTTGGTACTGTTAGTTTTGTGTGTAATATTTGGTCATCTGTTCGTGTATTTTTACCTAATCTTGATACAATTTTAACCACACCAATATAAGAACTGTACATCTTATGGATTATTTAATTTACTAATGAACAGTATATTTGTTCCAGATTCCTAGTCCACTGAGTTGAATCTGCAAGTTACATTGTCTTTAAAAAATTGCTATCAAAGCTTTTATGTATATATATCTGATACTAGTATAGAATTTATCACTTCAGAGGTGTAGAAACTAGTTGGTAGCTAAAACTTGTGTGTCGGTGAAGACTTTTGAAAATGGTCGAACTCTTATAAAGTTAACAAAGGTTTTTTGTGAAATTTAGAAAAATATCTTACTTCTTATAAATCTAAAAGAAACCAAGGTCTGATCGAAGCACACTACAGAATTAATGTATTTTCATTTATTAAAGAAACATTTTACTGACTAGTCTGAGAGCACCATAACGTTATTTGACGTACTTAAATAAAAAAAAAGCTTTTTATTTCACAAAAAAGTTACTAGAATAGTAGATGCATTAGTCTCAGTAACACATATGTGGTTTCTTAGGGGGCTATAGTAAAGAGTTGCAGGAGATGTGGTGCTGTTATCAGCGTATCTTCAACTGCCGTAGACAAGAGGTTACTTGCACTGCCATGCACTACAACTTCTTAGGCTATACAACAGGTTATGCAAAACACTTTTAACTGGTGGTGGTAGTTTGAAGTCATTAGTTTTAGAGGTAGCTATATACTAATATATAAATAACAGATACAGGTGGGTGGTGGTGGTGGTGATAAGCTAGTGAGTATGGTGTGCTGTGATGGTGCAGTTATATGTGATAAGTTTAGGTTTATCTGATGTGACACATTCAACACATATTAATGATAATATTTATGTTACTGGAGTTTAGGTTTATCTGATGTGACACATTCAACACACATTAATGATAATATTTATTTATATGTTACTGGTGTGTCAATAGGTAATAACACGTTTTACAATGTACCAATAGGTAATAACACGTTTTACATTGTGTCAATAGGTAATAACACGTTTTACAATGTACCAATAGGTAATAACATGTTTTACAATGTGTCAATAGGTAATAACACGTTTTACAATGTGCCAATAGGTAATAACACGTTTTAAAATGTACCAATATGTAATAACACGTTTTACAATGTGCCAATAGGTAATAACACGTTTTAAAATGTACCAATATGTAATAACACGTTTTACAATGTACCAATAGGTAATAACACGTTTTACAATGTACCAATAGGTAATAACACGTTTTACAATGTACCAATAGGTAATAACACGTTTTACAATGTACCAATAGGT
>NW_013676874.1:0-9039 GCF_000517525.1 Limulus polyphemus | reverse complement strand
GATACATCAGACAGTAAGAAAGATTTATGAGAAGGAGTAACAAAGATACATCAAATCTTTCTTACTGTCTCTATACATGAAAGTGAAACGAGATACGATTGAAATTCATAAATAAATTTTTAAAAACTTTAAGCTCAAGGAGAATTAACAACAGCCAATATATACACTTCTGCCATATAACATTGAATTTGTGGTATATAAGAATAAAAACAAGATTACATTTGAAATCCCATTGCTTTCTAAAAATTGTCACTTTTTTTGCAATTTTGTTTAAAAATTCATTTTTTGAATGCTTTAAAATATTGGTTATACATGAGTAAACTGATTTTTTAAGCTATTTTTATTTTTCACCTCTTATTTCATTTAATACCATTGTTTTCATATTCCTGTTATTTAATATATTTTACTTAATTCCTCAGACATAAACAAACAGATACCTGAAGAAGACTGTACCGTTCCTATTGATGAGGCTGGACTTTTGTGGGATGGTATTTGTTTTGGATTTTTACTTTTGCAGAAGAGACTTTTTTGTAGCTTTTACTTTCAGCACTTGGTGAGAGAGATCCGTGCTCAACAGATGTTAGCGTCCAGGTGAGTTTTACTCATTTACCATTATCTTCTTGTGTGTGTGTTTTAAAGAGCCACGTGGAAATGTTAGTTATAATCCTGAAAGAAGAATCCCCTTTTTTTTATAAGGGCACGGCTGTCTGTCTGGCTAGCAGGGCAAATTTTCTGAGAGGTATTTGTGCAACAGTCACAATGTACATTTGTAGATTCGTCAGTAGTTCAGTGTAGGACTATCTAGGAGTTTTGTGACAGAAAACTATTAAGATCACAAAAGGTCTTTTTTTTATTTGTGTATATTAAGACAAGAACTCTATTGTTATTGAAAACAAACTTTAGTTTTTAAATAGAAATGGAGCTTGACCAAAATATATTTGTCAAAATACTACCTTTGTATCCTAGGCCTACATTGATGATGAATAGTAACAGCACCCAGTACAAACAAGTCCTGCACTCGGTGTTTTATGATATTTTTAAAGCAATATAGACGGTATTTATTTAGTTCCAAACTCAGGTTCTCTCTAATAATTAAAATTTGTTTTCAATAACTAAGGATTTCTTGTAGTTGTATATGATGTTTTGTGGATATACAAGACTTTCTGTTACCTGGGTTTAAAACGTGATCACTGGACAAATAGTTTTTATAAAAGTGATAGTTTAAATTTTTGTTCTGTTTTATAGTCAACATTAAGTTTATTGTATGAGAATATCAACTTGCTTTATTTATTTTGCACACTAGAGGAGCTGAACTCATAAATGAAATCCAAATGAAAGAAGTTCAGGAACAGCAGGTTGCAGAGAAGGAGATCATGGAGAAGATCAAGATGAAGATGGATAGAATCAGAGCACACCAACAGAAGACCAGAGGAAAATACAAGGAACCTGAAGACCATTTCCGTGGTAAGCTAAGACACTATTGTCTGGTGTTAACTGTTAAAATGAACTGTGTTTGATATTTCTCCAGAGTACTGCTTGTTAAATTGTATTTATTTAATGAACATCTGAATATTAATTTATATTGTTTTTGTTTAAAAAATCATTTTTGTATGAATTTGTTTTTGATGTTTTTATCACACATCCATCCAAAAAATGCTCAAAGTAGAAATATTATGGCTTATTGTTTTAATTACTGTCAGAGATATAGATGTTAT
The DNA here is from genome assembly GCF_000517525.1 of Limulus polyphemus. NCBI lineage: Eukaryota > Metazoa > Arthropoda > Merostomata > Xiphosura > Limulidae > Limulus > Limulus polyphemus. The sequence continues at coordinate 7,324 of NW_013676874.1, read as the reverse complement.
GTTTGGTACGTTTTAAGGTTATGACATTGAAATATTTTTCATTTAATGGATGGAATGTTTGGAAATTGGTTTACACAATTTAATATGTATTAACTTTTAGATGAAGAAATATAGAAATAGGCAGTAAAGTATACGTAGGCCTAAAAATCCCTCAGCTTTGGCTTAAACCAATATTCAAGGTTTGTAAACAGATGGCATTGAAATGGTGGTAAGTCAACAAAAATGCATGGATAATTCTGTTGTATGTGGAATTCAAGTCTTGTTTTCGTGCAGTGCAAGTTTTTAAACTTAATTGAAAGAGTAAAATTAAAAATCTGTGGATGAAAAGGGAAGCAGTAGACAACCCAACATAAGTAAAGATACTGTTGGTTACATATACATCTGATAAGAGAAGCAGTAGACAACCCAACATAAGTAAAGATACTGTTGGTTACATATACATCTGATAAGGGAAGCACTAGACAACCCAACATAAGTAAAGATACTGTTGGTTACATATACATCTGATAACAGAAGCAGTAGACAACCCAACATAAGTAAAGATACTGTTGCTTACATATACATCTGATAAGAGAAGCAGTAGACAACCCAACATAAGTAAAGATACTGTTGCTTACATATACATCTGATAAGAGAAGCAGTAGACAACCCAACATAAGTAAAGATACTGTTGCTTACATATACATCTGATAAGACAAGCAGTAAACAACCCAACATAAGTAAAGATACTGTTGCTTACATAAACATCTGATAAGAGAAGCAGTAGACAACCCAACATAAGTAAAGATACTGTTGTGTTAATTATATACAGTAAGGTACTTTCATGTTTAATGTTATCAACAAAATAAAGTCAACTATAAACAGTTTTTAAGCAGTGGTGCCAAACCACAAATTTTATTTAATGTGGGGAGGGGCATATATATAAGTAAGCAACTTTTTACTTAGCATTGTTAGAGAAATACCTTTAATCCCATCTAGTGTTTAAGAGTTTTACACTAATTACTGGCTGATTAAGAAGCTTAAAGTCAGCTCTCGGCAGTGTCAAGGATCTTGTTGTTCCTAACATTTATTAATTAGGTTATTTAATGCGAAACAGCTAGTATATAATATCTGTTGAATACAGCAGGATAAAGTGGCTGTAAGTCAGAAAAGTTCTAAGTTGTGATGTTCGTATGTTTCGTGTTACTCTGCACTTGAGATGAAATTTCTCATTGTACTACAATAATACAAAACATGTTCGTATTTATTAAATATACAAATTAATTGTTTAGGTTATTGTGCACATATAAGTTTGTTACACGTTATTCATTATAAGTAACTGCACAACAACAACAACCCCTGTCCAGTTTACTTTGATCACCAATCATGTCAGGGATTAGTTTATTTATAGTTTTCTTTGCTTAATTTGTATTAAGTACGTGTTGTAACAGCATAAAAAGTATCTTCTGTAGACCAGACTACTGTTGACTGCACTGTTCTTGTAAGGTCTTCTGTCATTTTTTTATTGAAAATATATAGCTTTGTAACGACCTCTGTAGGTGTTTGTAGCATCTGATTCCACCTATCATAACACTCAAAGTATGGTATACCGGTAATTTAATTTTTTTTTTGTACTCCTATTTTTACCATAATATACTATTCAACTGTTTTCTCGTTGATTCGATACGGCTGACGAAGCCACATTCATTAGCCCGAGGCAGTTTATTAGACCTGTAACAAATTCTAAGATGTTACGTATCGTAAACCGCTTCATCTATTTAGGGTTAGTAAGGTTGTCAAACTTAATTATATGTTTATGCTATTTTCATACTAGTGCTTGTCTTTTCTGTAGCTTAGAACTTGATGTGAATATAATTCTATCTGAAGTGGAAAGTTACACAAAAAACATTAAATGGTAGACTTTTGATACCTTTGACTGCGTTATCAACCGGTTCTCAAAAGTGGATGTGTTGAGTTAATGACCAAGAGAATGACTTGTTATTATAATAAGTGTTTATCATATTTCTCTAAGAAGCAACGTGATATATATTCTTACAACATTTAACAATTAATGGTTAAAATTAGCCTAGAAATATAACAAGTATTTTAATTATAAGTTTCTTCAGTAACTCAAAGTTAGGATTCAAGTATACTGTGCAGAAAACTAATGAAGTTAAAGAACGTGTCAGTTCTTTTTTTTAAAAAAAACGAAGCTGGTGTGAGCTAGTACACGAAAAAGATGCCACTATAAAACCTGCTTCACAGAATTATTGTTATATCTTTTACTTCATTTCTTCGACAGAGTAGGGTCATCTGTAGTCTCGAAACTTATCTTGATTGGTTGTTTTGATAAGCTATTTAAATCTCCCCAGTTTTGTTTGATGCGGGTATGTGTGAACTACTGATCCCTAATGTTGTATACTCCTTTCTGTAGGAAGAGAAACATTTTGTTAGTTGCTATTTAAGTTCATTATTTTATTTTATGAAATGTTAGCCTAAAAGGTTAACGGCAGTTATTTTCTGTTTTTATAAATATGGTGTTTATAATTTCTGTAAAAAGTTCATACACTACCTTGGGTTTTTCACTGAAAAAACGATCAGGTTCCGAAACAAATGATGACGTTGAACATTGTGAACTAGTTGGTGGCAGTGTTAGCAGGCCTTTACTCGACAGAAAAGTCAGCAATGTTGTTAGGCCTAGACTGATTGAAAAACATGGTGAATTCCGAAGTGGTATGCCTATTAAATCAGTGTCTTGCAAAAAATGGCCATGCTTTTTGTTTTTAGTTTCGACTTTAAGGAAAGTCGGGAAACAATAAAAAAAATGTCAAATGCTTTTGTGACGTGTGATATTAACTGACATGTTTCTAACCTTGCATGTGTCGGGAATCATTGTCAGAAAGACAACAACTGTTGTTCCTTATATTGTTCCAAATTAAAGCTGTACACGCAGTATTGTTTATTGGCGTAACACGATAACAAAAGCCGGGATTAGTTTTGAGACACAGTAACAATTCTACAGATATAGGTTTTGCAGTAGAATAATGGCTATTGTATTTGTTTCTTGCAGTTTAATATAATCGGTTTGCTTTATATTAATATGTTTAAATGGTCAGTGTTAACGTGTAACTGTGAACTGCATTGCTAGTGAACATTGTGTACGTCTGTTTAAGTAAAATGCATTGTACGATATTTAAATAAAATAAATGTGTTTCTGTAGGATTTGGTTGGTAGTCACATGTAAATGTTTGATGTTAATAATGTTGATATTTACAAATAAATGTTCTATGCTCTCGTTGAATGTGTAAAAGATGTTTCAAGGTATTATTTTCTTGCTTTGAAACGGATGTTTTGTGTATGTCATGTTTGTTATTAACGTATCATTCCATTTCTCCTCACTGTCTCCTGGCTCTCTAGGAGCAGAGTTTGGCTCCTACTCCACTCCTCTGTACTCAGCCACAACTTCTCCTCAAACAGAACAGCCTGTCTCTCCTCCTCCATTGGTTCCCTCCCCACCACGTACCACCCTGTCCCCCAGCTCAGCAGCATTCACCACATACCTAGAGAGCTACATGGAACCACGTTTTTCCATGGGCGAACCGTCTCATCACCTTCATCATTCTGCTCAAGGACGGGTACTCTCGCCATCAGAAGATTCCTGTTCAGTGTTTTCTCCCCCTCCCTACCCTGTTGCCACCAATGTAGCCCAACAAGGTTTCTTTCAGACACCATATCCAGGAGGCATACCAGCTCATCCACAAGGGTGGGTTCACCACCCAGTTCCACCCCGCCGTACTTATTCTCGGCGATCAGCTGTTTCCCTAGTCCCTTCATCTCATGAAGCATGTAACTAAACACTTATTGGATCACTTGTTCCTTCTAAACATTTTACTGTAAGAACGTGTTAGAAACTTCCAGAAGCATGCAGTTTCTTCTGTTTGAGTTCAGCATGAATCTAACATTTGTCTTTATGTTCACGAATTCTGTGTAGTTCATGGTTTTGTCATAATTCCACATTCTGTGTTCGTTTTTTTTTTTTCTCTATTGTTATGTTTTGTGTCTTTATTTGCGTGGTGTGGAATATGTCTCCTTGAGCACGTTGGTGTTCGGGGTCGTTTGTAATTATCACATCTATTACCAATTACCTGTCAAGGTGAGCTAAAGAAGAAATAGCCATTCCTTTCTTTGTTTTGAAGAGAAATGATCTAGTTTTAGTTCTTTTGTGTTCGATTTCAGTTGCCAGCAATTGAAGTGCTTGTTATAAAGAGAGTGGTTAACAGTTTGTGTTGAAATTATTATAACAAAACTACACGAATCTCCTTGGTTCCCATTATTAGCTTCTTATGTTAGGTTTATTTGACATTTTTTACTTTTTTTTTTTTTTTTGGTTATTGGCATTCACCACATTTTTTAAGTTGCAATTGAAAATCAGTAAAGAACTGCCTTCTGCTTTTCCTAGATAATTTTATCCTAATAGCAAAGACCTTAGTATACTTCCTAAAAAAAAGTATTTTTAATGGTTTTTTTAAGAACAATTGAAATTTTTTCTCCACTTTAAAGATAATTCTAAACGACCTTCCTTTCCGTTTGTGTTGCCATGTTTATGTATTTCTCAAATGTGCTTAAATTATAATGTGTTTTGTTGGATCTGTTTATTACAAGACTCGTTTCTTTTTGGTAAAAATATTATAAATTTTGTTCTTTATAACACTAAGTTGGGATAAATTATAAAAATAAAATAGTTTGAATAGTTATATAAAATTAATGTTTAATCTGAAATAAAAGTTAATCAAACTTTTATTTATTTTACATTTCAAATTATTGTTTGTACTATTTATAAATGAACCAATCTAAATCTCAAATCCATTAGGGGATAAACCAAATATTTCTTAACTTAACATTGATAAAAAAGCATGTTGTGGGCCTTTCTAGCCATACGTTCCGGTGATTACCAAATGTTTGAAGAATTTCACGATGACGAGTTAGACTTAGATTTATCTCCCAAGAAGAGTGTTCTTGACGACGACGATTCTGAAGTGAGAGAGAAGGGACTGAATGCTGTGAGTTTTTTTTTGTTTTGTTTTTACAACTTGAAGATATTTAGAATATAATAACTTGTATTCACTAGAAACATAAATAATTTTCAGTTTGCCAGAATATATGATTATCGTACAAAATATTTCATCGTTATGCATGTGCCTAATACGTATAACAACAGGCAAAGAATAAAGTAAAAAAATCCACTGAGAAACATCATTTAAAAACATTCACAAATAGTCATTAATACAGCTTTAGTTGCACAGTGACCTCTAGTGCCTGCATGTGAAAGTAATCTTTGTAATTGTTAATAAGCGACATTATGTATGTTAATAGTTTGGTGGGTAACCACCAGCAGTACTCGTGTAAAGAATCGAGCTTTTGGTAATATCTCAAGAATAAATTGTCTACGATCTTTAGTACTTGACTAGAAGAAACATTTTAAATTTATTGTCTAGCATTGAATTTAAATCATCATCTGTTGTGTTTGTACCTGTAGTTGTTGAGTCAAACTTTGAAGAGTAACCTGAAGTATGCTGTTGAAGAAGTGAAAAAGGGTTCTGTAGAAGATGATGATGTAGGAGAATCTAGTGAACAGTCTGCTATCATCAGTGCGGACAGATCACCTGCCTCTCATACTGTCTCAGACACATCCCAGGTAAACTTATATCCTCATTAAATTACAGACTTATTTTTTTTTCCCATACTTCTCTCAAATAAATGTCAATTAAAATATTATTATCATTAGAGTTTACTATTAACAGATACAGGTTCCTTATTACCCTCAAGTCAAGGTGGAACAATTCTTCCCAAATTTGGTCCAGATCTGGATTCTGGATCACTTTGAAACATCTTTTTATAATGGGGAGATAGGGCATTTTTCAATTTTGGGTTAATAACTCTGTAAAGTGTGATTGGACTTGTACCCAAATTTCATGGGCACATTAAAGTTGAGACCCCTCATCTCACTACAAAAAATGATCTGGATCTTCGATCATTCTGGATTTGAGAAGGGTTTTCAAGGGTGAAATTTGACGTTATTCAATATATGAGGCAGGGTGAGGGTTTGCAATCTCACTGATTGCTCTGGTTTTTGTATCAATTACTATCAACAGATACAGGTTCTTTATTTTATGTGTTTAACATCAACAGATACAGGTTCTTTATTTTTATTGTGTTTAACATCTTAAACACATATAAAAATAAAGAACCTGTATCTGTTGATGTTAAACACATATAAAAATAAAGAACCTGTATCTGTTGATGTTAAACACATATAAAATAAAGAACCTGTATCTGTTGATGTTAAACACATATGAAAATAAAGTACCTGTATCTGTTGATGTTAAACACATATAAAAATAAAGAACCTGTATCTGTCATAAAAATAAAGAACCTGTATCTGTTGATGTTAAACACATATAAAAATAAAGAACCTGTATCTGTTGATGTTAAACACATATAAAAATAAAGAACCTGTATCTGTTGATGTGCTTCTTCAAATGGTGTGGCAGCTACAACAGCGGCAGAGGACCGACGTCGAGCAGCCCCGGGAACATCATAAGGACTAAGTGAGACACGCGAGAAGGTTCTTGAAGCTGGAAATACAAAAATAACAACATAAATACATAAGAACATGTGACTGGTAATCTGATTAAAAACAATCCCATGACTAATGATTAGAAAATACTAAAAACGAATATGTTTGATGACGGTAAACTATTATCAAAATAAGAAACGTGTGACTGTCGATGTAAAACTCATATATAAATAAAGAACCTGTATCTGTTGATGTTAAACATGGAACAAGTGATACTTCGCCTACAGTTAGCCCAGCACAGATTGGTTTAGATACAGTTAGTGATGCTGAGGAAACTAAACAGGGTGAGTTAAAAAAACCAAGTTTAAAAGAAATTAATACTGAAGTTGTGTCATAAAATACTAGAAAAAATGCAGAACTAGTCACTGGTAGGATAAAAATCTGGCTAATATATTGAATGGAGCTATGGTTGATTTGTCTGGTTGTTAAAGTGACTACCATCTAGGGTTGAATAGTTGTTAGAGGGGCTACCATGTGGGTTTGAATGATTGTCAGAGGACCTACCATGGTGGGTTTGTCTGGTTGTTAGTGGAGTTACCATGATGGGTGGCTAGTTGTTAGTAGGATTAGAACATAACATGGTGGGTTTGTCTGGTTGTTAGTGGAGTTACCATGATGGGTGGCTAGTTGTTAGTAGGATTAGAACATAACATGGTGGGTTTGTCTGGTTGTTAGTGGAGTTACCATGATGGGTGGCTAGTTGTTAGT
>NW_013676873.1:14064-15461 GCF_000517525.1 Limulus polyphemus | reverse complement strand
TGATAGAACGAGTATTGGAAGGCCTACAATGGAGGATAGCCCTAGTGTACATGGATGATTTCATGTTTGCAACAACGTTTGATGAGGAAATGTCCCGGCTAGAGAAGTATTCAAGCGTTTGAAAGCAGCAAACCTCAAACTCCATCCCAAGAAATGCCACTTGTTCCAGAAAGAGGTGCTTTACTTAGGTCACATTGTGAGTGAGCATGGTGTGCGAACTGATCCTGACAAGGTGAAAGTAGATACATAACAATAGGTTAACCCTATGATATTTTCTGATGTGGAAATTTGTAGAGGAGTTCGATGTTTGTATGATTCTGTTGGGTGTCTGCGTATTTTGATCGATTTCGAGAAAAGTATTAATTTGGTTTTTGGTATATTTATTTTAATTTTATGTTTCTGACAAAATTCAGCTGTTTGGTTTAGTACCGGTTGTAGGTTTATGGTAGATACTTAAGGGGTTGTTGAACTCTTCTATACTGTTAATTTCCTAATGATCCAACATAAGTCATTGTATATTCGTAAGTGCCTCTCTCTCTCTTTCATAAAATAAATTGCATTCTGACAAATTTTCAAGAGATACAACAAAGTCCCGGATTTAAAAGGCAGAGAGAAGTTTAACAAACACGCTCTGGTTGTTAATAAACGCTACTCATGCCTCTCTTTTTGGTTGCAAAAATTAAAATTACGAATTTTTAATAAAAGATTTTTATCCTCCTCACAAACTTTTGTTCCTCAAAAACACCCACAGTTATTTTATTTTTCGATATTCTAAAAACATTTGTACAAAGTTTAGCCTTTTCGTTTGTTAATGTAGTTATAAAATAGTTGTCAGTCAAAATTATACTAAAACAATTTAAATGACAGCCACTAGATGGCGCTTTACATACGAAGATCATTTAGAAAGCAAACAGCTGGTCAACAAAATACATATTGTATAAGATAATTTTGTTCGTGAGTTGATGAAGAAGATACCAATTGTATATCTTAACCAACTTTGTTAATGAAACTATAAAACTTTTAAAAACCAAACATGCTAGCTAAAGTCAAATTTTCGCCGACGTTTTTTTGTGTTTATGTGAATCTGTTATTAATCTACACAGGTTTATATTGAAAAAAAAAACAACAACAAACAAACGAAGGCATGTTGAGAACAAAAAAATCGCTTCGCTCTTCTTTATTTCTAGACATTGACGCAAAATATCAAGAAAACAATATTGTAAAGTATGTTATTCAACAAACAATAGCGAAAACAAAAAAATATATTTCAAAAACTACAAGTTTTGATTGCATTTACAAAATCGTGTAATGTTCTAGGTCCGTTAAAGATATAATTTGGATTTCAGGACACTGTGTTTTAAAAGTTTCAAGTCCCCCAGTGGCACAACGGTAGTTTA
>NW_013676873.1:8762-13326 GCF_000517525.1 Limulus polyphemus | reverse complement strand
AGATCGTGTAGATTAAATAACACCACTAGATCGTGTAGATTAAATAACACCACTAGATCGTGTAGATTAAATAACACCACTAGATCGTGTAGATTAAATAACACCACTAGATCGTGTAGATCAGATAACACCACTAGATCGTGTAGATCAGATAACACCACTAGATCGTGTAGATTAAATAACACCACTAGATCGTGTAGATCAGATAACACCACTAGATCGTGTAGATCAGATAACACCACTAGATCGTGTAGAACAGATAACACCACTAGATCGTGTAGATTAAATAACACCACTACATTGTGTAGATCAGATAACACCACTAGATCGTGTAGATCAGATAACACCAAATAAGCTGTTTTACGCCTTACTGTTGTGGAAAACATCTTATTGAGCACTTGACACACAGGCTGGCCTTGTAAGGTATGATTTTCAACAACTTGTACTCCGATATGGTGTCTAGTTGCGGCTGAGAACATCTGATTCACTCTCGAACAGGTATCCTACGATAGTGAATCTACAAATAGTGATTAACTGCTTTAGTTATCACTAGTTTATTAGCTTTTCTACATTTTTCTGGTGATACTTTGTGAGACTCACAGCAAATTCACAACACAGTTGTAATTGGCTGACTTCCATTTGTCTGATGGCTCTTCACGTGAATGAAACAACTAAATGATTTTTTCTTTAGATCAAACCATGTGTATAATTTTAAACTATGAGATTCATTTTACAGAGTTAAACTACAAGACAAAGCACAGGTTCGACGATCAATCATTTGCACATATCAGATCATATGATTGAGCATCTGATGCCTGATTTACATAACTGAGGGTGAGAGGAGATTTACATTATTTTAAAACATTATTTAACTTAATAATAGGTTTACAATTTCGATTGTTACTCAACTTTTTTATGCACTGTACAAATTTCAAAACCAATTTTTCGATATATTTCATATTTTCACCATTACGACTAAATGTTCACACTATCTGCCAAGATTGGAATACCAACACCAATAGAAGACCTAAACACTTCACAACCGCCTAGACTTCAAAAATATGTTATTTTGAAAGGTAAATAAGATGTGTGTCCTGATCTACACGATCTAGTGGTGTTATCTGATCTACACGATCTAGTGGTGTTATTTAATCTACACGATCTAGTGGTGTTATCTGTTCTACACGATCTAGTGGAATGGTGCCAAGATCACTTCCAGTGGGTGGTCCAAAGACCTGTGGAGCAACCTCAGTGGGTGGTCCAAAGACCTGTGGAGCAACCTTCTGTTTTGCAGATGCATATAGATTAATGGTACCATTTCCAGGAGTGTAGAGATTGATAAGTCCACCACACATCATACTGTACGTGTCACTTCCCAATAAGAAACTGGGGTTGTACCCGATTCAACTTCTTCTACATTCAGGTTGTAGGTCAAATTAGATTAATGGTACCATTTCATGGAATTTAGAAGTCGATAAACTCACCATAAACCCACCACATATCGACTTCTAAATTGATTGGGCATAACTGTTGTCATAGTTACAACGAATTTGTTACTGCAGTGATTCGTGGTAATTTCATGGTGCCGATTTCAAACATTTAGTCAGAATTTGTTCCCCACCTTTAGATTGTAGATAGTTATTGTAATATCTATTTATTTTATCAACTAAGTACAATAGACTTATCTGTGAAATTAAGTTTACTTGAGCAGTTTAATTGGTAAAATTCATACATTTTTGATAACTTCTAACATTGACTGTATTGTATTGGTTTAAAATCCAAATATATTGTTCATATATGCTATTTGTTTTCGATATAATTGTAGCGAATTGAACCACTTTTGCTTCATTCCCACGCTCACCTGCTCTCCCCGGGAATCACGAAACCCTCATGTGGTCAATTTGCTAGAAAATTCGAGAAGTCCCTCGATTGAGCATAAAAGTCAGACACCTCTCTCTCAGTTGCCTCTCACTCACTCAGTTGGTCACTTCGCCTCTGTGCCCAGTCAAAACAAAGTCAGATCTTCTTCCTCATATCATACCTACGATATAATCAAATTCTGCAAAACTTTCTATTTCAAAAATCTTTTAAACTCTAGTTCTGTAAACATAAATTATTTTATAATTTTCAGAAAATCATTTGAAATGCTGGCTGCCTCTAGTTCAAGTGAAGTCCGATAGTGCAAAAATCACCCAAACAGTTTCTGCTACATTTGTGGAAAATATATGATAGTTTCACGAGGGATAAACATCACATGGAAGGTAAAAGTAGTCTACTCCCGCTATTTTGAGTGTAAAATTGGTGACCAAGAAAAGCAATGGACTCCACATGTGTTTTGTATAGTTTACACATTTGGCTTGACACAGTGGCTGAATAAGAAGAGATCATCTGACTGACTGTTACTTTTGCACAACTAATGTTTCTGGATATTCAAGCAAAACCAAACAATACAATAAATATCCAGATACTGAATCTCCAATTAAACCAGTACTTCATTGGATGGTCTTCTAGTGTCACATCCACCAGGAAATTGGGAAACAGAAGAGTAAACCAGCCAAGAAGACGATGAATCACCTTCATCCTCTTCATCTAGTAATTATGTTCCTGCCTCATCTGATCACATAGAAAGAGCTAAATGATCTGATTCGTGATTTGTCTTTATCAAAACAGCATAGGGAACTTCTTGGCTCTCGTTTACAGCAATGGAATTTATGAGCTCCAGGAACAAGAGTTTAAATTTACTGAAGTCGCCATCAAAGTCTTGCTTCTCACTATAGCATGCAAGACATTTTGAGTTTCTGTACAAATGTTGAAACACTAATGGAAGAATTAGGTCACCTGCGAAATATTATATCAACCAAAAATAACATAATCACCTATATAAGGTTCTCTCAGCTGTCTTTCATGAGCCATTTTGGTACTGCTTTCAAGATTCAGAGTGTATTCACTCAACTTGATCACTACCATTGTCAAGAAACAATAGAGGGCGCGACGTCCAAAGTGGTGAATGCTAATGTTGCGCTTTCTGTAAGTTACGTGATCAGGAAAGATCTATTCTTTTCAAAGAATAAATGTCAACCATTTTATCACATCAGGGTCAAACGTCATTATTCATTAGGCTAAAGGTGGGGTTAACTGTATTAGCATATAGCAGAACAAACGGTCGTAGGATATGGTCTTTATAACGTGCGTGATTAATGGTACCATTTCATGGACCACAACCTTATCATAATTACGCAAAACAAGATCGTTATGAGCCATGCTGTAAAAACAAAACTGTAATGAAGTGGTGAGTAATACTGTATGATAAAAGAATGTTATAAATTGGTGAGTCATACTATACAAATAAGACTGTAATGAAGTGGTGAGTAATACTGTACAAACAAGACTGTTATGTAGTGGTGAGTAATACTGTTCAAACAAGACTGTTATGTAGTGGTGAGTAATACTGTACAAACAATACTGTAATGAAGTGGTGAGTAATACTGTACAAACAAGACTGTTATGTAGTGGTGAGTCATACTGTATAAAACAAGACTTTAATGAAGTGGTGAGTAATACTGTACAAACAAGACTGTTATGTAGTGGTGAGTAATACTGTTCAAACAAGACTGTTATGTAGTGGTGAGTCATACTGTATGAAACAAGACTTTAATGAAGTGGTGAGTAAGTAGTACGTGGGATATTCAACTTTAAAGATCGTACTCAGAACATTGTAGCTACGTAAACAATCACCACCACACAGGCCTATCTGTGAAACGTGGTTACCTGATCACCAGACTAGAAATGTCTGTTGTTAAACACAAAGCTACACAATGGGCTATCTATACTGTACCCACTACGGGTTTCGAAACTCAGTTTTTAGCTTTTTAGGACTTCAGATTTTCGCTGAGCTACTGGGAGTGCTCGAGAGGTTAATGACTGAATACGCACGTACGTGTTTCTGGTATTGCGTGCTGTGCACATGTAAATAACGTAATTAAAAACACGTGCTTGTTGTACTAGCCTTCGTGCAGAAACTGTTTCCATTATAATTCCAAATGATATATATATATGCGCATGCACTATTTAAACAAGAGAAATTCTGCGTTTTTAGCCAACGTTAAACATTTTTTGCTTATTCACGCGTGTCTCACGCAAATTATCATTTCACTTATATTTGAATGTTGTAGACAGGAATACATGATCTTACGAGATCACACACTTTAGTGTAACATTGGCAGGGATATTTACCATTTCTACCCATTACTTATCAGACTCAGAAGTCTCACGAATACTCTAAATATTACTGGATTACTTAGAACATTTGATCAGACTCAGAAGTCTCACGAATACTTTAAATATTACTGGATTACTTAGAACATTTGATCAGACTCAGAAGTCTCACGAATATTTTAAATATTACTGGATTACTTAGAACATTTGATCAGACTCAGAAGTCTCACGAATACTTTAAATATTACTGGATTATTTAGAACATTTGATCAGACTCAGAAGTCTCACGAATACTTTAAATATTACTGGATTATTTAGAACATTTGATCAGACTCAGAAGTCTCACGAA
>NW_013676873.1:0-7852 GCF_000517525.1 Limulus polyphemus | reverse complement strand
GGTGTATAGGACGCAAGCAGATTTTGAGATCAAATTTTGGGGTAAAAACGTCTTATACACCGAAAAATACGGTATCTAATAACTTCGTTATAGTTGTATAAATGGCTGTGACAATAAACAGCACAGGAGAAATAATCTCTATAATGTCAAGATTTAAATTAGCAACGGCCTACCTCAGTGTTATTTACCAATATTTAGAAAAACATTATATAAATGTAAATGCGAGAAAATTACGACTTTTATTCAAATTGTTTTAGGATCTTTCAATGTTCATATGCATAACAATAGATCACAGAAGAAAACTAGAATTTTGGGGCTTTATTTATTTATTTTTTTTCAAATTGACACATCAGCGGTTTTTATTTCCTACTTGACATTCTTATCTTATTTCTTACAACAATGTTTGACTGCGGAATTATTGTTTTTGTTATAAACATTTTCGCTAGTTTATCTATTTTTCTGTTACAGTTTATGTAACGTTTTTTTAGCCTTGGTATCAGTTTAATTTACATTATCTAAAATGAAATTCAAATATAAACTTTATCCGAACTAATGCCAGGGAGTTTTACAACTTGGGGTAAACTAAACAGATTGTTTGCCTCGGATATTTGCTCAGAGTACCCAAATATTAAATGACTCAGCCGTCCCTAATTTTGAAGTGATAGACTAGAGGGAAGACAGCTAGTCAACACTACTCATTCTTGGACTAGGTGAGAGTTGAAATTTACTGTCACTATGATGACGCGCCCACGACCTTGATGTGGGGAGCGCGATTTAGCAGAAAAATTACACGAGCCAGGAATCCTCGGATTCACAGTCCGGCACATTAACCAACAGGTGCCAAACGGAATGGAAAATTAACGGTGAAATTATGAATATGTGTACACAATAACTGAGCAAGCGTTGTTGAAATATAAAACCCTAATACAAGCAGCCATATCAGATTTGATAGTAAGACCACAAGAGCTAAAATGGCTAAGACGGTCCACAAGATTCAACGTTTCGTTAACCCTAACTTGAAAAACGTTCCCCTATATCTGTTCACCCAACGAATACGTTCAAAACTTTCTATTAAAACTAAGACAAATAAACTTTATATTGAATGGTTTATAACAAACGATTAGTTAAATTAAACATGACTGGATAATTCATAACAAAAAATTAAGTACACATGATTGGAGAGTATAAAACAAAAAATTAAGTACACATGATTGGAGAGTATAAAACAAAAAATTAAGTACACATGATTGGAGAGTATATGTTTAGTTTAACTAATCATTTGTTATATACTCTCCAATCATGTTTAGTTTAACTAATCATTTGTTACGATTGGAGAGTATATAACAAATGATTAGTTAAACTAAACACGATTGGAGAGTATATCACAAATGATTAGTTAAACTAAACATGATTGGATAGTATATAACAAATGATTAGTTAAACTAAAAATGATTGGAGAGTATATAACAAATGATTAGTTAAACTAAACATGATTGGAGAGTATATAACAAATGATTAGTTAAACTAAACACGATTGGAGAGTATATAATAAATGATTAGTTAAACTAAACACGATTGGAAAGTTTATAACAAACGATTAACTAACTTATATATAGACTGGAGAATATGTGCTAAATTATTCTGATTCAAACCTGAATGTTTCTAATGAACGATTTTTGTGGAGCTCACATAAACTGAAAATTGCTTTAAAACAAAAACAAAAATATTTTCACTATTTTAAATTGTAACAGTAATTGCTTGTTTTGCATTAGGGAAAGTGTAAGACAGAGGTGCTACAATCCAGCATGAAACATCTGTTTAAAAGACAGAAACAACATTTTTTGAAAGGAGAAAAAAGAACTGCATTATACCTGAAAATGTCTTAATGTAATTGCATGCTCTCTTCCCAGCATACACTGTTCTGTCATGAGCGCCCTGACAACGTCTTTGGTAGTTACACAAGTACAGTGGTTTGCTGTTCTTTGAAGTGATTTGAATTCTGACGTAGAAGATAGCTCCTGGTAACAACCATTGGCTAACAAGTTTTCTTTACTTTCGTATTCCACAGATTCAATACTTTCATCACTACTTTCTGGTTCGAAATCAGGGGTGTACTCTCTACCCCCAACAGTCCCCACTGTTGCACCTGAATTCTGACTAGAATTGAGAGAACGGTCGGAAGAAGTCACATTTATGGCAGTGTCTGCGGTACCTGGAGGTGTGTCTGAGTGTCGATAGGAGGGTTCGTTTCTTACGAGTGGTGACTGAACTTGAGGTTTTGTATATCTAGACTTTGTACATGATGGCCGAGTTTTATGTCTCCTGGTTGTACTCGCAGAACTCTCACCAGTAAAGACATGATTGGGTAGATTTTCCGCCCACTCTTGCTGCTGCTCAGATGGTTCCGAGCTAGTAGTAACAGTGATCTGAGAAAACGGGCGCCAATAATACTCATCCGGAACTGAGGCTGCCAGAAAACTTGTCCAAAAACCGTTCCTTTCACCAAGTTGATAGCGGATCAGATTTACTAAAGTAGGGACCGTTTTTTTCTCATCTCTGTTATTGCAGCCAGCCAATTCGAGAAGACGTTCGCAGACCATGTACACTATCTTAAAGAAAATAACGTTTTGTATCTTGTACCTCGATAACAATGTTTTTATATAGATTAGAGAATTAAGTAACAATACCAAACTCACGTTCACAGACCATGTACACTATCTTAAAGAAAATAATGTTTTGTATCTTGTACCTCGATAACAATGTTTTTATATAGATTATAGAATTAAGTAACAATACCAAACTCATGTTCGCAGACCATGTACACTATCTTAACGAAAATAATGTTTTGTATCTTGTACCTCGATAACAATGTTTTTATATAGATTATAGAATTAAGTAACAATACCAAACTCACATTCACAGACCATGTACACTATCTTCAAGAAAATAATGTTTTGTATCTTGTACCTCGATAACAATGTTTTTATATAGATTAGAGAATTAAGTAACAATACCAAACTCACGTTTTAGACATTCAATAAATGATGAATTCGTTTACTATTGAACAGTTTAACTCTTCAGTAAAGTTACTGGCAGTTGAAGCATCAAATACTAACATTTGTAGCCGATGAAAAAACAACATTTCTTACATTTTAACAACTTGATTTAATATACGCATCCAAATAAAAAAAAAAAAATGTTTCTCGCATCTTAGCAACGTAAAAACTTGATTTCAGTGGATATCTTACTTTGGGAATATACTTGAGATGTCTAGCCTCGTAACCATGAAGCACTTTTCGTTGTTGGTTTAGATACTGGTTGAGGGAGAAGAGATGAGCATTAGGTATCCTGAGGTGGAACAAAAGTGGTACCATTAAAATCTATATTGAGTATATATATATATATAAACGTAAGATTTGACGCCACGATTTGTTTTAGCACATTTTAATAAAGATTATAAATACGACGTTTCGTGAACCGTTGTTAGATTAGTTTAGAGTGAGTTGTTTCAAAAAGATAGTACTTTGTTTCCAAGATAGTCCATTTTAAGATACAGGGCTTAATTAGCCAATATGTTTGTTATCGCGACTATTTTGCACGTTATTTGTAACGTAGGCCTACAACAAATTTACGACAGTGTACAAGTGTTCAAGTTTTTAGACACGTTAAACGAAGAAACAAATTAATTTATTATCATTAAGTAGATTGAAACTTGAACTATTTACATCAAAACCCACCAGCGAAAGAATTCCGAATTCTCGAATTTTAAATTCGTTTAATCCTTTGTATGTTTAGCTTTAAAGAAACTAATGATAAAGACACTGTTTCTTTAGAAAAGTTAAAAGAAATAATGATACTTTAAATGATTTATTCAAATCTTTGAAACATAATTCACACTATCATCTACTTCCGAAATCATTTTAACATTAGGACTATTGTACCTGATATTCTATTTTCATATAAAAACAAATCGTTACCATGGTTTTAATTTAATATACAAAGCCAATACTTACACGTTTGGATACACAGTCAGAAGTGGTATGATGAACTGTGCAAATTGCTGGACACAGATAATTTGGCGTCTTGTTTGTATAGCATTAGGCCTAATATAAAAAATATACCCTAATCGTACAATCTGCATTAAATTCACGTAGAAAATTACTTGTTAATCGCTTTAACAACATATAAAAAATAATTTTATGCTTTCAATTCGCACTCAAATCGTTTCCCTTTTTTTAATGTTTGTTAAAAAAAAAATTCAAAATATAAATTAGATTAATACACGTGTGTTCTACTTCCATATCGCCTCTGAAAATATTAACATCATATTAGACAAAGTGCACAATTTGTAAAAAGATTATTAAACAAATTAAGCAAGAAACCTAACACATTAAGCTTATAACCTTGTACATCATTTACACTTTAGTTTTGTAAATTTACCATTATTACATCTGATATCCTGGATTTTCATTATCAAGCTAGAAATTTTTCATAAACTAAAAAAAGTTTTTAAGTGTTATAGCGTCAAGTTTTTGTAGTATGTGTCTTGAATAGTTTACGGATTATGTTTTCTTCACATTCTAAATTATACACCAATAGATGGCGCCAAAACAACAGTACTTTAACCGTCTAGAAAATTAGTGGACAAAAATGATAAACATATATTTATATAAATATGACAAATCACTAAGAGCATCCGGGTTACACGAATACTATCCAGAATTACAAAATATCTGCACAATAGTAGGCGTTTCTTTGTTTTTAAGTGTACAACTGCACAACAGCCTACCGCAAGGATCGAGCCCCGAACTTTAGCCTTATAAGCTCTCGATCTTATCGCAGAGCATTATTAGTTGTCTTTGTACGTCCGTGAAATTCAGTATCAGTTCACAAAACAATTTTTATTAATATTTTCTTAAAAAAAACAAGATCAAAGTACTATTTAGAACATGCAACGAAGAGGTATATGTTAATAATGCACAATTAATGTTAATAATAGGGCATTTAAACGACAGTGTAAAGAATAAGTTTTCTATTAGGCCTAACACCCCACCTTTTGATCCGAAGGTATCGAATGGCGTCGTTGGACTTGCATCGTAGAACAAACACAAGATAACTCGCTATAAGAACACCTGTGCGACCAAGGCCAGCGTGGCAATGGATGGCTACCTAAACAAAAAGAATTACAAAACCAACAGAGAATACTTGTAACATACTGGAATAATAACAATAGCTCTTGTCAGTAATATATTTATTGATTTGTTTTTCTCTTTCTTTACACTACATGACAGAGGAATATGTTAATATTTTCTTGAATAACCCATGAGAATTTACTTCTGTACAGGATAAAAAAAAAACATTTCATTTACTTAAAGGTTTTTCATGCAATATTCTACAGTTCATATCTCACAAATAGAAATATCAAGGACAAAAGTAACAGGCTAAGTTCTTTTTTTGTCAGCATATTCCTTCGTCAAGATGTTTCTTAGTATTAAATATGTTAAATAATAGTTACAAAAACTCAGATGTTAAATATGTTAAATAATAGTTACAAAACTCAGATGTTAAATATGTTAAATAATAGTTACAAAACTCAGATGTTATATATGTTAAATAATAGTTACAAAACTCAGATGTTAAATAATAGTTACAAAACTCAGATGTTAAATAATAGTTACAAAAACTCAGATGTTAAATAATAGTTACAAAAACTCAGATGTTAAATAATAGTTACAAAACTCAGATGTTAAATAATAGTTACAAAAACTCAGATGTTAACTTGGCAGACTTGGTTTTTTTATTCCGAAATATAATCCCCCACAGATCGTTAGTCACGGGTTTCATTACTTCTTTTTTTGTTGAAGAAATGGATATCACCAGATTGTACACAATACCCATAATGGATATCACCACATTGTACACATACCCATAATGGATATCACCAGATTGTACACAATACCCATAATGGATATCACCAGATTGTACACAATACCCATAATGGATATCACCAGATTGTACACAATACCCATAATGGATATCACCACATTGTACACCATACCCATAATGGATATCACCACATTGTACAATACCCATAATGGATATCACTACATTGTACACTATACCCATAATGGATATCACCAGATTGTACACTATACCCATAATGGATATCACCACATTGTACACTATACCCATAATGGATATCACCAGATTGTACACTATACCCATAATGGATATCACTACATTGTACACTATACCCATAATGGATATCACAGTAAATGTCTTATACTATTTTTTGTTTTGTTAATATATAACGTTTACAACACGATGTATTGATTGTTCCAGGAGAATGTTGACTAGTAGGTACTGTGTGGACATCGCGTGTTTGCTGAAGGAGGCTTCTCACTGTGAGTGTGTTGACCACTAGGGGGCGTAAACGTTTATTTTTGAGGATAAAATGTAACAAGTTGGTTACATTGTTCCGAAGACTGATTGGTGGAGTTTCACCGATAGCTTGTCTTATGCTACTTTACTAAGTATATATATATATATACATATTAAAATCAAAATAAATTCTCCTTATACAGCCACAACTTTACGCCTATTTCAAAGATACACGTCAAGGCTCACTATCAGACATACAGTTAACTTTGGAAATGGAAAATATATATAACTTATTCACAAAATGTCAGAAAGTATAATTCTATATGTACTTTTGGTGAACTTTCTTACTGTTCATTCAGTAAATAAACGTAGTTTGTTTCACACTAATCTTAATGTCTACTAACATACTGTTTACATACATATATATATATATACGGTCGTTCAGCAACTTGGTCACGTGAGATGTGATGCCTGAAAATAGTGTTAGCTGGTAAACATTTACCCTTCTTTATTTGATCAGTTGGTGAATGGGTTTGACCGAAGTGTTAGTTGATTTTCCATGTGATTTGGTACTTTGGTTATTCGTTTACATAGTAGTGGGTGGGCCAAAAAATATAATGTGATTTATAGGTACAGCCATCAGAAGTGAGGAAGAAAGAAAAAAAAAACGTCGACACACCCAGTCTTTGGCCGTTAGAATGCATGAAAAGTTTGGGGGTACGTACATTTATTTACGTGAAACTATAGTGTCAACAGTTGAGACAAGTAACCTAAGTGCTTATCTGGAGACGCGATAGAGTAAGGTTCTTACAATGTTTATTCCTGTTACACTTTAACATCGAGTATTTACGTTATGTGTTCTTATACGATAACTCTCCCGTACATAGTTTCGTGTTCTAGAAAATAAAATATTATACAAAAGCTTACCTTCCCTTCCGTCAAAGCAAAGGCCATCACTTTCACAACGTCAAGCAGAGAAGCCAGTGTCACGACACCATAATCCCTCCTGTCACGCGAAACAACCAATCATACATCAAAGAAATAATTATTTAAAAGCGTTTATCTCGGGTGTTAAGTTCGATCCGGGCAATAAATGCAAAGGTTCCCCCATCCCACCTGCTCCTTCTATTTTTATTGTGGGGAGGAGGAAAGGGGAATTGTAAATGAAGTAATAGGACCGCGCCAAATTCTTCTATTCCTACCCCCCACCTTCGTTTTGGTATGTAGAGTTTGGATTTACAATCTAGCGAACAGTGGATCACCCTAGTTAAGTCTCTCAGTTAAATCGTTCGTTACACACTGTCGATATACACAAGATAAACTGCTGGTCACTTGTCCCGTTGATATAAACGTGATACACTTCCAAACATATAAGTTAAACTATTATAGTTTAGAAATGACGTGGAGCAATATTTTTGACATCATGTTGTATATACAGGCCTTATCTTTACCCACTGATCTTTAAGTAACC
>NW_013676872.1:5845-14378 GCF_000517525.1 Limulus polyphemus | reverse complement strand
ACACTATACCAAAATCTCACATTACCAGACTCTACTGATCATTTCCTTTAACTTGACATAATTGACACTATACCAAAATCTCACATTACCAGACTCTACTGATCATTTCCTTTAACTTGACATAATTGACACTATACCAAAATCTCACATTACCAGACTCTACTGATCATTTCCTTTAACTTGACATAATTGAACTATACCAAAATCTCACATTACCAGACTCTACTGATCATTTCGTTTAACTTGACATAATTGAAACTATACCAAAATCTCACATTACCAGACTCTACTGATCATTTCCTTTAACTTGACATAATTGGACACTATACCAAAATCTCACATTACCAGACTCTACTGATATTTTGTTTAACTTGACATAATTGACACTATACCAAAATCTCACATTACCAGACTCTACTGATTATTTCCATTAACTTGACATAATTGACACTATACCAAAATCTCATATTACCAGACTCCACTGATCATTTCCTTTAACTTGACATAATTGAAACTATACCAAAATCTCACATCACCAGACTCTACTGATCATTTTGTTTAACTTGACATAATTGACACTATACCAAAATCTCACATTACCAGACTCTACTGATCATTTCCTTTAACTTGACATAATTGACACTATACCAAAATCTCACATTACCAGACTCCACTGAACAGAAGTAGAACTATCTGAATAAACTGAATGTACCACACAGTCCATAAGAAATATTAACAGAGCATTGGTAGAACCACCTGAATAAACTGAATGTACCACACAGTCTGTAAGAAAGATTAACAGAGCATTGGTAGAACCATCTGAATAAACTGAATGTACCACACAGTCTGTAAGAAATATTAACAGACATTGGTAGAACCATCTGAATAAACTGAATGTACCACACAGTCTGTAAGAAAGATTAACAGAGTATTGGTAGAACCATCTGAATAAACTGAATGTACCACACAGTCTGTAAGAAAGATTAACAGAGCAGAGGTAGAACCATCAGAATAAACTGAATGTACCACACAGTCCATAAGAAAGATTAACAGAGCAGTGTCAGAACCATCAGAATAAACTGAATGTACCACACAGTCCGTAAGAAAGATTAACAGAGCAGTGTCAGAACCATCAGAATAAACTGATTGTACCACACAGTCCATAAGAAAGATTAACAGAGCAGTGTCAGAACCATCTGAATAAACTGATTGTACCACACAGTCTGTAAGAAAAATTAACAGAACAGTGGTAGAACCATCAGAATAAACTGAATGTACCACACAGTCCATAAGAAAGATTAACAGAGCAGTGTCAGAATCATCAGAATAAACTGAATGTACCAGACAGTCCGTAAGAAATATTAACAGAGTAGTGTCAGAACCATCAGAATAAACTGAATGTACCACACAGTTCACAAGAAATATTAACAGAGCAGAGGTAGAACCACCTAAATAAACTGTATATAGAAAACAGGTGAAGTATATGAGAACATGTGGTTGCTACTTTTAGGAAGAAATACTTTGCAATTCATACAAAAAAATCACACCATATTTTATGATCACTGAGAAAATGAAATTATCAATGTAATTATTTTGTACTTTACAGTAAAAGTTGAATCAAAATAGCCAAAGCAGTGCATAACATTGTATTACATAACACTGTGAATGGCTGAAGTACATAACACTTTGAGTAGTTGAAGTACACAGTGGAGGTAACCTGGTTTCTTTCAGTTGTTTCAATACCCCAAAATATGATTCCATACAGTTAATGAGGTCTGAAACAAATACATTTATTATGTCAGAGTCATGTTAGGTTTACCCTTCATTTACAATCTCTTACAAATGGGGGGAAAAAACCTGCATGACCATAGTAAATAATGAAATAACTTCTTCACATACTTTGTTACTTGAACAGTTAGGTGTCCTAATTACTGGTTGTTACTTGAATAGTTAGGTGTCCTAATTACTGGTTGTTACTTGAATAGTTAGGTGTCCTAATTACTGGTTGTTACTTGAACAGTTAGGTGTCCTAATTACTGGTTGTTACTTGAACATTTTGATGTCCTAATTACTGGTTGTTACTTGAACAGTTAGGTGTCCTAACTACTGGTTGTTACTTGAACATTTTGATGTCCTAATTACTGGTTGTTACTTGAACAGGTAGGTGTCCTAACTACTGGTAAATTGTGCAATTAAATCATATGCATTTGTGTCTCTATTAAAAAACAGTGCCCCAATTTTATGATATATGTTTTACTTTAACCTTCAACCTCAATTAGAGAAATTAAAATGGAGTGTACTGTATAAACTAAATGCTGAGATGCAAAAAGTGAATTGACTAAATCAAGTTTAAAATCACACTACAACAAAGTTGTGCTCACAAATATTTTTACAGTTTAATCCTTTCTTTAAATGTAGTCATTTGAAAGCACAGTCACAACAAAACTAGCTTGATTCTCAATGTACAAACTAAAACCTTTTCTAAAAATAGAACATTACTGTTTTCAACATTTTTGTCCTATCTTAGTAATTTCCTGTGAATTATAACTACACAAGACACTCACCAGCACAAGCTTCTGAATCATAATTAAAAATCACAGACCACCAACAAGATGCTTGCAAATTTTCAATATAAATAAGTTTTAAAAAATGAACAATTTCTTTTTGTTGCCAGCTTTAACATTCTCAGGAAGTATGTCGGGGTGGATGTACACTTAAACATTATCAGGAAGTATGTCGGGGTGGATGTACTTGAGAAGGTCTTGTTCTGTGTTCACGAAGACAACTTTGCTGGCAGTAACCTCGTGAAGCCTAAAATATACACAATTTAAAGATGTATAACAAAACAATAAAACTAAAATTACAAAGAATGGCTTACTTTGCTGGCTTTAAATACCAAGAATGAAACAGTTTACTTTCCTAACTTTCAGTATAAACAATGGAACAGTTTACTTTCCTAACTTTCAGTATAAACAATGGAACAGTTTACTTTCCTAGCTTTAAATATAAAAAATGAAACCCTTTACTTTCCTAACTTTCAGTATAAACAATGGAACAGTTTACTTTCCTAACTTTCAGTATAAACAATGGAACAGTTTACTTTCCTATCTTTCAGTATAAACAATGGAACAGTTTACTTTCCTAACTTTCAGTATAAACAATTGATCAGTTTACTTTCCTATCTTTCAGTATAAACGACGGAACAGTTTACTTTCCTATCTTTCAGTATAAACAATGGAACAGTTTACTTTCCTAGTTTTCAGTATAAACAATGGAACAGTTTACTTTCCTAGCTTTCAGTATTAGCAATGGAACAGTTTACTTTCCTAAATGTACTATTGTACAAGTCTCATGTTGTGGTTAATATAGTGTAATACTGTACAAGACTCATGTTGCATTCTGAAAAACTTCTGTTGGTTGCAGTTTTCTTTTTTGTTTAGCCTGATGGTAGACAGAATGTGAATTTAAACTTTTATACTTTTTAATTTCACTTATGTTGTCTATAACTAAATCAAAACAAAAATATTCAGGAAGTCTGGTTTCAAAACCTATCATGAATTTATGTACTATAAAATCTTCCCAATAAAAATATATGAATATTAATAATGATTTATAACATAACACCAAAGACAGACACGTCTAAAAAATTAACTTACACAAATGTTATAAAAAATATGTAAATCATGTTAAAAATGTTTGTTCTAAAATCTGATGAGCTGTGAAGGTGAGGCTTAATGTGACAATTGCAGGAAATTCATGGATCTGTTAAGAGTTCTAATTTGTGAAAGAACTGATGATAGGAAAGGAAATAAAATAAACTTCAATAGAAAGTTGAAAAAATGATAAAAAGAGTTTGTCATGGCTTCCCTAGTGTTTCATGGTTCATAAGATAAACAATGAGAGGAAGACACAGTGGAACTATGGCTAATCAAACTTGTTAGGAAAGCTTTGGTGATGAAGAGGTAACTTTTACTAATGACTTACAGAAAACTACACTAGATGAAAAACCAAGTCATCTGAGAACTCACCAGCCTTTGATGATTGACCAACAACCAGAGAAGATAGCTGGAGCATTTATAATTAAACATATTCCTAACCGTTCAGGGTAATGTCTGCTCAGGAGCCAGATCAGGTTTTTTACCAGCTGGTAGTCCATGCTGTTCATGCCAAAGTCTTTTAGGTCAAAAATAATACAGAGGTTATCAATGACTTCCTCAAAACATTTCTTGCAGGCTTGTTCCTGGGTGGAAAAGGAAACATTGTTTTGTTTGTGCCAATTTTGGAAGTACTTACAGTGGACAATACATGACAAAATAAGCATATGATTTATGAAATAATTCTGTTATTTAAAGGAACAATATCTTACCTCCATCTTAGGATTGAAATTGGTTAACTCTTTCAGCATGGGCTTGGTCTCTAGGACAGAACTCATAATCATTTTGTGCTTGTTATAGTTTTCATGCTACAACTTTTAAATTAGTAAGCATATGTTGACGACATTTGGCAGATTATCAGTAAACATTAAAATGCTTTCATATGCAAAATATCAATCTTTTTTTTAAGTCTTAAGGTTTGTTAAGCAATGTTTTTCTCCTGCCTTTTTTTTCTTTTCACATGTTGCCTATCCAACATGCAAAGGAATTTTAATTATAAGATTAAAAATACTTTTATGCATCAGAAAATTTTGAAATTTCACATGCAAAATCTTTATAATGTCCAGATAGTTATCAAACATTTCTTAAGAAAAAACGATATATTTCATTTGATATTTTCACTAATTAATCTCTGTACGTGTTCGGTAAATTTGACCGATCTCGCAACCATAACAAATTAGGAACATAAATTATGCCTCTTTCATTCTAGATTCAACATAAATTATAACATGAAAACATAAATGTTTAAATGAAATAGCTTAAATCTCATAACGTTATACATTTATATATATATATATTATTGTGACCTTTCACCCGTGTCTGGCTAACAATACAGAAGTTACAATGACGCAGCTCACATGCACTCATGTTACCGTATCAAATAACATAAAGGTGACCTTTGGTCTGTACAAAGTAATTTGTCTTGGCTGTGTTTTAGTAGACTAGTATTTTGTAAAATACAGACACATTTCATTTATTATACATTATATATGTATATAGATCATTGCTATTTACAAACAAGTTCTTAAACATAGAATGGTAAATAAAGAAGTAAAGCAAACAATTATCTCTTCTAGTTACAACCTTTGTACTTGGTTGCTGCTTGATGTAGGTTACTAAGTCTTTAACAATTTTGCATGTGGAGGAAATGAAACAACATTTTTTTTTTAGGTTTATATATATGTTTGAATAACTAAAAAATCATAAATTACTACATCAATAGCATAGAATTCTACTATAATTTATCAAACTTAGTAACTAAGCTGTATTTGGGTCTAAAAAATATGCAATTTTGAGCAGATTGAAGACACAACATACCTCCTTGAAATCTTGGTTCGAAAGAATGAGATGGCATCCTAACACATGAAAATGGCTGAGAAAACCACTAGGGGACAGTCTGAGCTTTCGAATTGTTATTCTCGTCATATATTGAAGTAAGTGTATATAAGGGACCTTTTACAAAAATTGAAAGAGGTGAGCTGGGCCACTATGTTTGATTCAGAACGTGAGTGATATATCAGCAAAGAGAAAAGATAGGAGGTTCTTATTTTATATTCTAGCTTGTAAATATCGGTAATTTGAGTTCCTAATTTGTATGAAACAAAAGATTTTGTATTTGGCCATCATAAGTACCTAATTTGAACCAGTGCTGCATTTAACATACCATGTGAGACACAAAAATTGATGTTTAACTGTGTTTTTTTGATATTTACTTTTAAATTAAGAAAGTACATAATGTATAATACTAAAATATGAATTATAATCTACAGTTTGATACCAAACTTATTGACATAAATTCAGGAAATGGTAGTTCAATAAAATTTTGAATGCAAGTGAACAAACGCGATGACATGGCCTTTGACTCGTGACCCGTCTGGAGAGGGTTAAGCAGACTATAAGAGATACAAAGAGTACTTAATACACATTTGCAGTCATGCCTTACAAATTTTTAAACTAGAAGATCCTTTATTTATTATAAATTTACACATTATGGAAGCAAAAAACAAATCATGGGTTTCCAAATGTAGAATTGTCTTCATTCAAATCGTGACGGAGATAAACATAAAAGATACAGTGAATTATACTCACCAGAATATACACAATGAATCTCGTAAGTTCATCAATGTGTCTTTGGTTCACGTTATGGTTCCTAGCTGGGATGTATATAACTGGTCTAAAGTTTAAAATATAAAAAAGTATTTCAACAACTTTAGAATATGAACATTTTTATACCCTTTGTTAGTTGAAGTTACAAGAAACATTTCTGTGTTAGGTACTTAGCTTTTAGGTTGAATCAGAATATGAGTGTTTATTTTGAGGTACATAGATTTGAGGATGAATCAGAATTATTATGACTGCTGACTTTGAGGTACTTAGCCTTGAGGATGAACCAAAATATGAGTGCTGATTTTGAGGTACTTAGATTTGAGAATGAACCAGAATATGAGTGCTGATTTTGAGGTACTTAGATTTGAGAATGAACTAGAATATGAGTGCTGACATTGAGGTACTTAGATTTGAGAATGAACCAGAATATGAGTGCTGATTTTGAGGTACTTAGATTTGAGAATGAACCAGAATATGAGTGCTGATTTTGAGGTACTTAGATTTGAGAATGAACTAGAATATGAGTGCTGACTTTGAGGTACTTAGATTCAAGAATGAACCAGAATACAAGTGCTGACTTTGAGTTACATAAATTTGAGGATGAACCAGAATAAAAGTGCTGACTTTGAGTTACATAAATTTGAGGATGAACCAGAATACAAGTGCTGACTTTGAGTTACATAAATTTGAGGATGAACCAGAATACAAGTGCTGACTTTGAGGTACTTAGATTTGAGAATGAACCAGAATATGAGTGCTGACATGGAGGTACGTAGATTCAAAGATGAACCAAAATACACATAAAATCACAAGTGCTAAGCCAAACTCACTGAAAACTCACTTCATAAACTGTTTACAACCAAACTGTTCTAGCTAGATTCTTTTCTACTATTTCACAGAAACTTTAAAGAAAAGTACCTGTAAACCTCACAAAAAGCTAGTATTACGCACATCTGAAACTTTTAACATGACAGTTATTGTTGGACTTATTACCATTTATTTATAGAGTCTAAGACAGAAGAACACTTCATTTCAATACTGTTAAACATGAATACCTTCCTTGGAAATCTCGATGACCAAGAACCACAGCCTTCTTAGATTCCAAATTCTTCTTGATTATTGGATCTTCTGCTGATATTGATTGAACTCCGTATTCCTTCCTCCATTTGTTGGTTTTCAGAATTGCTTGAAAGGCACTGTCTACGGACTGAAAGGCTCGTAAATACCTCGCAAGTGACAAGTCATTGTGGAACTGTAAAAGATAAAAGTTTACATAAGTTAGATATTTATTACATTTAATCTCAGTAACGTCAAGGAAAAATTGAGTAACTTTGTATTAATATATCTACAAAAGTAGGTAAGCAAAGAAATGTGAATTATAAGATGTCTTTCTGGAATCTGAAAACCTCCATTTATCAATCAAGACACTGATGACAGTTCAGAGCTTGAAAGACAAAACCTTAAAAATTATTAGAACATATTTTATAAATCAAGACATTGACAAAAGTTCAGAGTACACAAGATGAAACCTTGGGAGTGATTAGAATATTATACCAAAAAAATACAAATGACAGTTCACAGTATCCAAGATGAAACCTTGGGAGTGATTAGAATATTATACAAAAAAACACAAATGACAGTTCACAGTATCCAAGATGAAACCTAGGGAGTAATTAGAATATTATACCAAAAAATACAAATGAAAGTTCACAGTATCCAAGATGAAACCTTGGGAGTGATTAGAATATTATACCAAAAAATACAAATGACAGTTCACAGTATCCAAGATGAAACCTTGGGAGTGATTAGAATATTATACCAAAAAATACAAATGACAGTTCACAGTGTCCAAGATGAAACCTAGGGACTGATTAGAACATTATAGAACAAAATACAAATGACAGTTCACAGTATCCAAGATGAAACCTAGGGAGTGATTAGAACATTATAGAACAAAATACAAATGACAGTTCACAGTATCCAAGATGAAACCTTGGGAGTGATTAGAATATTATACAAAAAAAGAAAAAGAAATGACAGTTCACAGTATCCAAGATGAAACCTAGGGAGTGATTAGAACATTATAGAACAAAATACAAATGACAGTTCACAGTGTCCAAGATGAAACCTAGGGACTGATTAGAACATTATAGAACAAAATACAAATGACAGTTCACAGTATCCAAGATGAAACCTAGGGAGTGATTAGAACATTATAAAACAGAATAAAAATGACAGTTCACAGTATCCAAGATGAAACCTAGGGAGTGATT
>NW_013676872.1:0-5280 GCF_000517525.1 Limulus polyphemus | reverse complement strand
AAACAGAATAAAAATGACAGTTCACAGTAGGTTTCATCTTGGACACTGTGAACTGTCATTTGTATTTTGTTCTATAATGTTCTAATCACTCCCTAGGTTTCATCTTGGATAGGGAGTGATTAGAACATTATAGGACAAAAATACAAATGACAGTTCAGCATATCCAAGATGAAACCTAGGGAGTGATTAGAACATTATAGAACAAAATACAAATGACAGTTCACAGTGTCCAAGATGAAACCTAGGGACTGATTAGAACATTATAGAACAAAATACAAATCTTGTGTTCACAGTACACAAGATGAAACCTAGGGAGTGATTAGAACATTATAAAACAAAATACAAATGACAATTCACAGTATCTAATATGAAACCTATAGTACCTGATGATGACAAAACCTTGTCGAAACGTTGTACATTTGCTGTTATGTTAAACTTATATTAAAGTTTTTCTTCATTATCCATTCAAGCCGTCTCCAAGCATTATTAGTCTGAAAGTGGGTTCCTTGTCATCGAAAATGTTTGAAATGTATTTAGGAAGTTTTAAAGATTATACAAAAGAAATTTGATATTTTTGGGATGAAAAAATAGTATTTTTGAACATAACATGAAAATCACTTCCACTATGACTAATAACGAAACATTTCGATATATTCACAAACAAATCTATAGTAAAAAAAAAGACTTTTCTAATGTTTATTAAAGGTATACCAAATTTTGTGAAAATGCGCATAACGAATTAAAGTTTATAGTATAAAAAGTTAACGTGTGCAAATGTGTATATGAACTTGTGTATACTATACCTAGCCTGTTGCGAAAGGGTTAAATGACCAAGTTATTCAGCAATTAACATTTTCTTGACACAAAAAGAAAAACTTCTAGGAAAATATAGTTGATAAGAAAGCAACATAATATTTTATTACAGATCAAAATACTTTAAATAGTTAACATATAACACACATAAAATGTTAAACATAATACCAAAATCAGTCTTACTGGAATTTCACAGTTGTGAGTACTTTATGCTTGAGTCTTGTAATTTTTTTTCACAATCATTTTACAAAAAAAAGTGTATTATAAATCCAGTTCAAAGTTGTAACAATTAATTAATGACATTTAAATAACCTATTAACTGCATGCATCTTTAAAATTATGATAAAGTTAGGATCTTATGTATTATTAAATGAATAGAGAAGTTGTAATAATTAATTTATCACATTTAAATAACCTATTAACTGCATGCACCTTTAAAATTATGATAAAGTTAGGATCTTATGTATTATTAAATGAATACAGAAGTTGTAATAATTAATTTATCACATTTAAATAACCTATTAACTGCATGCAGCTTTAAAATTATGATAAAGTTAGGATCTTATGTATTATTAAATGAATAGAGACTAGTATATTTCTATGGCTTCTAACTTTTAGAGCAATCATATTAGGGTCAGTAGTTATAAACTCCCAAGAGAAACTTAAAACAGTGATGCTGGATGTAACATTTGCCATTTCAACTTTAACTAAGTGAAACATTTAACCACAGTTAAATGTTTGTCAGACAAATTATATATACTACTGTGTAGCAAATAAATCTAAATACATTAATCACAAAATATTAAAAACAACCATTCTTTTGTTGTTTCCTAACTTATACTTGTTGTCATAACCAGACATTTAGTTTGTAACAAGTCACATAAATACTGGAAAACACTGAGAAGCATTGTTTAGGTCAAATGTTTCATTAATAATCAGTAGGGCAGTCTGTTAACCATGAGAGTCATATCTGATGCTAGTAGGACAGCCTGTCAATCATGAGAGTCATGTCTCAAGCTAGTAGGACAGGCTGTTAACCATGAAGGTTACGTGTGAAGCTGGTAGGACAGTCTGTTAACCATGAGGGTCATGTGTGAAGCAGGTAGAACAGTCAGTGAACCATGAGGGTCATGTGTGAAGCAGGTAGGACAGTCAGTTAACCATGAAAGTTATGTGTGAGCTGGTAGGACAGTCTATTAACCATGAGAGTCATATCTGATGCTAGTAGGACAGTCTGTTAACCATGAGGGTCATGTCTCAAGCTAGTAGGACAGGCTGTTATCCATGAAGGTTATGTGTGAAGCTGGCAGGACAGTCTGTTAACCATGAGGGTCATGTGTGAAGCAGGTAGAACAGTCAGATAACCATGAAAGTTATGTGTGAAGCTGGTAGGACAGTCTGCTAACCATGAGGGTCATGTGTGAAGCTGGTAGGACAGTCTGTTAACCATGAAAGTTATGTGTGAAGCTGGTAGGACAGTCTAATAACCATGAGAGTTATGTGTGAAGCTGGTAGGACAGTCTGTTAACCATGAGAGTCGTATCTGATGCTAGTAGGACAGTCTGTTAACCATGAGAGTCATGTCTCAAGCTAGTAGGACAGGCTGTTAACCATGAAGGTTACGTGTGAAGCTGGCAGGACAGTCTGTTAACCATGAAGGTTATATCTGAACATGGTAGGATAGTCTGTTAACCATGAGGGTCATGTGTGAAGCAGGTAGAACAGTCAGTTAACCATGAAAGTTATGTGTGAAGCTGGTAGGACAGTCTAATAACCATGAGGGTCATGTCTGAACCTAGTAGGACAGTCTGTTAACCATGAGGGTCATGTGTGAAGCAGGTAGGACAGTCAGTTAACCATGAAAGTTATGTGTGAAGCTGGTAGGACAGTCTATTAACCATGAGGGTCATGTCTGAACCTAGTAGGACAGTCTGTTAACCATGAGGGTTATGTGTGAAGCCAGTAGGACAGTCTGTTAACCATGAGGGTCATGTCTGAAACTAGTAGGATAGTACATTTCAGTTTGGTAAAAGCACTATAATACATGATATATACTGTATACAGCAGTACATTTTCACTATAATTCTCAGTCAGGTCTATACATAATATAATTAAAATAAAACTTTTGGGAGCTTACCTGTTCAGGATCAGCATCAAAAATGAGCTAAGAAAGAATAAGAAATCTCATAAGAATCCAAAATAGATACAAGTCTACAGTAAAATAATATGTAATTTCATAAGAATCCAACAGAGATACAAGTCTACAGTAAAACAATATGTAATTTCATGAGAATCCAACAGATACAAGTCTATAGTAAAACAATATGTAATTTCATGAGAATCCAACAGAGATACAAGTCTACAGTAAAACAATATGTAATTTCATGAGAATCCAACAGATACAAGTCTATAGTAAAATAATATGTAATTTTAGAGATACAAGTCTACAGTAAAACAATATGTATTTTCATGAGAATCCAACAGAGATACAAGTCTACAGTAAAATAATATGTAATTTCATAAGAATCCAACATAGATACAAGTCTACAGTAAAACTGTTGGATTCTTATGAAATTACATATTAGAGATACAAGTCTACAGTAAAACAATATGTATTTTCATGAGAATCCAACAGAGATACAAGTCTACAGTAAAATAATATGTAATTTCATAAGAATCCAACATAGATACAAACTATAGACTTGTATCTCTGTTGGATTCTCATGAAATTACATATTGTTTTACTGTAGACTTGTATCTTTGTATCTCTGTTGGATTCTCATGAAATTACATATTGTTTTACTATAGACTTGTATCTCTGTTGGATTCTCATGAAATTACATATTGTTTTTTGTTTTACTGTAGACTAGATAATTTCATGAGAATCCAACATAGATACAATTCTATAGTAGAACAATATGTAATTTCATGAGAATCCAACAGAGATACAAGTCTACAGTAAAACAATAGATAATTTCATGAGAATCCAACAGAAATACAAGTCTATAGTAAAACAATATGTAATTTCATGAGAATCCAACAGAGATACAAGTCTACAGTAAAACAATATGTAATTTCATGAGAATCCAACAGAGATACAAGTCTATAGTAAAACAATATTTTTAGAATAAAGTGTTCAAAAATTCATCACAATATTAACTTCTTACCATAGTTAAACTTCTCTTATAGTCCTGGAGCTAGCCCCAGCCAGAAATGGATATCAAAAACCCACACCACACACACAAGGTCAATCAAACTTCACATCCTGTTAGGGCAACCCCCCTCCAACATATTTATGGGAGGGGGATGTCATATGATATATGTTTTCTTCAGATCATTGTTTTGTTTACCACCATGTTCGCTGATTAGCCGTACACCTCAGTAGATAAGTGTTCCATTAAACTTACCATTTACTCATGTTCCAGTTTATAACAATAATAACCCTCATCTGTAAAGAAAGAGTAATATTACCACTTTCCAGACTGAATATTTATGAGATTTTATTGTTGTCCAGTGCAACAGAACAAATACTGACACCAAACTTAGTAAGATAAAAGAATATGAATACTGAGGTACTTATGGCAAATACAGCCAATGACATTCAATACTGTCTATGTGTATGATAAACTTCAAACAGCTTCTATCTTTGTTGAGACACAAGTATACTCCACAGTGACTGCACATTAAATGGGTGCGGTGGTAATTTCCTTCATGTGTCAGTCGTGTGCCATCATGCAAGTTTCCGTTATCACAGACACCTACTGCTCTTTCATTACAATCCATACAGTCATGAATGGTTTCAGTGAACACTGGATATTGTTGTGCTATGTTTTCCAGTCTCTGAGCATCATGTGGATCTCGTTTACAAAATGTTTTGACGCGAATAAACCTTTTGCAATACTGTTGTCATGCCAACTATTGTTAACAAAACTAACTACGCTCTTTCATGGCCGGCAAAAAACTGCAGCCGAACAAAATGAGCCAAACTCCTCACTATAGCATGCCTGGAAAGGGTTAAGTTAATTTTTAACATACTGCCATAAAAATTATATGCATCGCTAATAAATCAAATTAGAAAATTTTTTATACAACACACGCTTGTTGAATATATGTGATTCCCTTTCATTCACCTGTCAAGTTATTTAAAATGTATATTAATCATGTTATTTTGCAATTTCAACCAAAGCTTTCATAGGCTTAAGACATGTTTATTTTATACTTTTACATTTCTGTAAATATAAGACTTTTAAATCACATAGCTTCCAAATTCTCCTGACATGTTTTTATTTAATTCAAAATACAAAAACTAAAACAAGTTACATGACTATACCCCAGAGATCAGCACCAATCTCCAGCTCAGATTATACATAGTTATAATGTACTAGACCTACCAAGTTACATGACTATACCCCAGAGATCAGCACCAATCTCCAGCTCAGATTATACATAGTTATAATGTACTAGACC
>NW_013676871.1:14010-17176 GCF_000517525.1 Limulus polyphemus | reverse complement strand
TTAGTAGTTATAAAATACGTTATTTTGCTTTTATCATGAAGTTCACAATACTAGTCATAAAATACGTCATATAGATTTTATCGTGAAGTTTACAATAGTAGAATCATAAAATACGTCATATAGATTTTATCGTGAAGTTCACAATCGTAGTCATAAAACACGTCATATAGATTTTATCGTGAAGTTTACAATACTAGAGTCATAAAACACGTTATATAGATTTTATCGTGAAGTTCACAATAGTAGTCATAAACTACGTTATATAGATTTTATCGTGAAGTTCACAATACTAGTCATAAAATACGTTATATAGATTTTATCGTGAAGTTACAATAGTAAAGTCATAAAATACGTTATATAGATTTTATCGTGAAGTTCACAATAGTAGTCATAAAATGGTCTGTTTGATTGTGATGTTATCAAGTTGCCTACACTTTATCTATCTTCAGATGACCAGGATGTACGCCTCCATAGTGGAAACATCTACAGAATTTTTCATCGATAAAACACAGATTTGGGGGATAGGTAAGTTCAAGTTGTTTTTTATAATGTGACTTAGATAGTGAGTTTTCAATACAATACGTATTAGATTTAAATGAGTCAGATGGGTGATATTGTTTAACTTGAGATTCCTAAAATGCTATTGATATACGACGAGGTAACACTTGGATTACAGAGAGTCAAAAATAATAGTATTATTTGACCGTCAGTCTGGAGATGTTATTTTTTCAGAAAGTTAGATTAGATACTCTGAAAGGAAAGTTACCGCTCTGTATAACAAGCTCTCAGTCTCTCCTATTGTAAACTTCAGGCTTAAACTCCATGTTACATAATTTTTAACTACTGTTGTGAACTTCACGATAAAATCTATATAACGTATTTTATGACTACTATTGTGAACTTCACGATAAAATCTATATAACGTATTTTATGACTACTATTGCGAACTTCACGATAAAATCCATATAACGTACTTTATGACTCTACTATTGTAAAGTTCACGATAAAATCTATATAACGTATTTTATGACTACTATTGTAAACATCACGATAAAATCTATATGACGTATGTTATGACTACTATTGTAAACTTCACGATAAAATCTATATAACGTACTTTATGACTACTATTGTGAACTTCACGATAAAATCTATATGACGTATGTTATGACTACTATTGTAAACTTCACGATAAAATCTATATAACGTGTTTTATGACTACTATTGTGAACTTCACGATAAAATCTATATAACGTACTTTATGACTCTACTATTGTAAACATCACGATAAAATCTATATAACGTACTTTATGACTCTACTATTGTGAACTTCACGATAAAATCTATATAACGTATTTTATAACTAATATTGTGAACTTCACGATAAAATCTATATGACGTATTCTATGACTACTATTGTGAACTTTACGATAAATCTATATAACGTATTTTATGACTTTACTATTGTAAACTTTACGATAAAATCTATATAACGTATTTTATGACTACTATTGTAAACATCACGATAAAATCTATATAACGTATTTTATGACTCTACTATTGTAAACTTCACGATAAAATCTATATAACGTAGTAACATGTAACGGTGTAGGTGGTGTGTAAAGTGTTAACTTTGTAAAACATTTATAACACAAAGTAAATCATTATACACCATTACTTGTTACACTTTTAATCTAACATGAAAACAACTGACCTGGAAAACCAAAATATAAAGTGTTAACTATGTAAAACATGCTACACCATTACTTGTTACACTTTTAATCTGTATAACACAAAGTGGTGTGTAAAGTGTTAACTTTGTAAAACGTGCTACACCATTACTTGTTACACTTTTAATCTATTTTACACAAAGTGGTGTGTAAAGTGTTAACTTTGTAAAACATGCTACACCATTACTTGTTACACTTTTAATCTATATAACACAAAGTGGTGTGTAAAGTGTTAACTTTGTAAATCATTCTACACCGTTATTTGTTACACTTTAAATCTATATAACACAAAGTGGTGTGTAAAGTGTTAACTTTGTAAAACATTCTACACCATTACTTGTTACACTTTTAATCTATATAACACAAAGTGGTGTGTAAAGTGTTAACTTTGTAAAACATTCTATACCGTTACATGTTACACTTT
Organism: Limulus polyphemus; assembly: GCF_000517525.1. NCBI lineage: Eukaryota > Metazoa > Arthropoda > Merostomata > Xiphosura > Limulidae > Limulus > Limulus polyphemus. The sequence continues at coordinate 15,022 of NW_013676871.1, read as the reverse complement.
TAATCTATATAACACAAAGTGGTGTGTAAAATTTTAACTTTGTAAAACATTCTACACCGTTACTTGTTACACTTTTAATCTATATAACACAAAGTGGCGTGTAAAGTGTTAACTTTGTAAATCATTCTACACCGTTACTTGTTACACTTTTAATCTATATAACACAAAGTGGTGTGTAAAGTGTTAACTTTGTAAAACATTCTACACCGTTACATGTTACACTTTTAATCTATATAACACAAAATGGTGTGTAAAGTGTTAACTTTGTAAATCATTCTACACCGTTACATGTTACACTTTTAATCTATATAACACAAAGTGGTGTGTAAAGTGCTAACTTTGTAAATCATTCTACACCATTACTTGTTACACTTTTAATCTATATAACACAAAGTGGTGTGTAAAGTGCTAACTTTAGTTATCTAAGCCTAATTGGTAATTAGTTACTATTTTTATTGTATAGTAATTATTGATTATAATTTAATAATGAATAGGGAATAATATTAAGCTATAACAGATATCAACGGCTAATATCCGATCATGAGAATGTCAAGTACTGAGTGGGAAAGGATCTTTCCAATTATCTTATTGGGCGACAACGTAGAGGGGACCAGGTACACAACCCTGTCCTCACACAAACCTGAATTTTATTAAATAGTAGCTCGAATGCCCGTCCCTTGACTGAAGTTATGTAAATTCATGATTAATGAAAGGTTATCCTAGGACATGAAAAGTTGCTTCTATTATACGTAACTGTAAAAAAAACAAACACAAAAAACAACCGCAATAAAAGCCCACAAAAACTGCAAAACACAAAATGTGATCACGCAAATTTGCATGCGTCTCCACATGGACCCAACAAGCCTTCATAACAAATTTCGTAAAGACCCATCAACTTGGGGCGAAGTAGTGGTAAAAAATGCCAATATAAACCGTAAAACGCAAAACTGAAAAACTTGTATATACCCCCACGAGGACCCAATGAACCTTCTTACCAATTTTGTTGATGATT
>NW_013676871.1:11803-13015 GCF_000517525.1 Limulus polyphemus | reverse complement strand
GAACTTCACGATAAAATCTATATAACGTATTTATGACTCTACTATTGTGAACTTCACGATAAAATCTATATAACGTATTTTATGACTCTATTATTGTAACCTTCACGATAAAATCTATATAACGTATTTTATGACTTTACTATTGTAAACTTCACGATAAAATCTACATGACGTATTTTATGACTTTATTATTGTAAACTTCACGATAAAATCTATATAATGTATTTTATGACTCTACTATTGTAAACTTCACGATAAAGTCTATATAATGTATTTTATGACTACTATTGTAAACTTCACGATAAAATCTATATAATGTATTTTATGACTACTATTGTAAACTTCACGATAAAAGTCTATATAATGTATTTTATGACTACTATTGTAAACTTCACGATAAAGTCTATATAATGTATTTTATGACTACTATTGTAAACTTCACGATAAAATCTATATAATGTATTTTATGACTATTATTGTAAACTTCACGATAAAGTCTATATAATGTATTTTATGACTACTATTGTAAACTTCACGATAAAATCTATATAACGTATTTTATAACTCTACTATTGTAAACTTCACGATAAAATCTATATAATGTATTTTATGATTCTATTATTGTATATAACATTTATCTTTTTTTATTTCTCCTTACTTTCGTTGTTAAATATGTTAAAATCCCGAGCATGAATATTAGTAATGAATATTAGTCATGATCGTTGAAGGTGGGGGTTATGGTCCTGAAGAGGTTATTATTATTAGTTTCAGATAAAAAGAAAACTTTGACCTAACGTACTCATATTTCATTTGAGCTGTTTATTATGCCATCAGGAGAAAACCACTGTATCATGAGCCAGCCGCAGGATACATGTACTGAACAAAGCTTACTGGCTATTGTGCACCTAATGGCGTGAGTGGCATTCATAGTTACGAGCTTTGCAACCATTGTACAGTGGTTAGGCACGAGATAGTCCAGTCGGACTGTCTCAAAGTGTTTGGTTCCAACTCGGTGACGTATGAACTAGGGCGGTTCACGTCCAGACAGGTTTACTGTTTGTAAGTTGCCTTTTAGTAAGTCGTGAGTAAAGTAATTAATAAAACACTGATTAATAAATCAAAGTTTAGACGGAAACAGTATGTGAAAGGAATTATAGTTTCGACAGGTGTAGTTTGTTGAATGTGTTATAGAGTTTCGACAGGTGTAGTTTG
>NW_013676871.1:5668-10816 GCF_000517525.1 Limulus polyphemus | reverse complement strand
CCACTGTAAAGTTTATTAATTGTATCGGTGCAAAAATTTTAGGTTCCTAGGTTCTTTCCTCTTGGAGATATGGCGGTCACATATCCTTGTCTATGTGGTTTTTCGCTAGCTTACCTCACAAAAAAGGTAGTTTGTGAGTTACAATTTGTAGTTTTTGTTGCGATAAATAAGATACATTATGTGAAGTGAGTTATGTATTTTTGAGGGATATAGTTTGTGAAGTGAGTTTTGGATTTTTGAGGGATATAGCTTGTGAAGTGAGTTTAAGTATTTTTGAGGGATATAGCTTGTGAAGTGAGTTTATGTATTTTTGAGAGATATAGCTTGTGAAGTGAGTTATGTATTTATGTATAACAATCATTCTACAAACTTCCACATAATATGTTTTTGAATATAACTTTTGATTATATAATTTTTTTAAACTAGATTATTTCATGAAACAACAGTTTCGATAAACTTCTTATTCCTTCCAAATGTTCATTGAAGTTTTTTTAAAAAGGAAACTAAGTCACCATCTATTATCACAATTTGAAATAATAATAAACAAACAATAACACAAAATAGTTAGTTGTATTGATAATAGAAGGCGATCAGATTTCATAAAGTAATTTTCTGTTTAGTAGATGGCATTAGAAGCAAAGCTAAAATAATTTTATTTTAGTTGTTTATAAGTTAAATAACCTGGACTACCCCAATTCTTTATTTTATATTAATTTAGACTATTTTATTTAATACTAACAATCAGACTAAATAATTACAGTATATAGACTTGCAACAATATGAGGTTATACTTTTGTTGCTAACAAAGCGTTCCAACATGACATAAAGCCATTGTTGGAACGCATTGTTATCAAAACGCCCTGGGTTTTCTATATATTAGAAGTTATGTAAGGAACCATTTTTTTCTATGTGGTTTATCGCAAGATTATCTCATTAAAAAGATTCGCGCGCGGACATGCGTGTCTATCTGTGATTTCTATTTGTAATATCAAAAAATAACACACACAGAGATACAGATTTCTATGTATAATAATAAAAGGGCGTATCTGTGTGTGTGACCGCCATAACTCCAAGAGGAAACAACCTAGAAACCTGAAATTTTGCACGCATAATAAGTGGACCCTGAGGGTGTGTACCTGGGTATTATTACTTATCCACGTGCGTGCACCTTTTTTGTGAGGTAAGTAAGCGAAAATCCAGATAGAAAAGAAATGTGACCACCATTACTCCAAGATGAAAGAACCCAGAAAAACTGAGATTTAGAAATAGAAATTACATTAGTGTGCGTGCACTCGTGTGTGTCTGTGTATGTGTGACCGCCATAGCTCCAAGAGGAAAGAACCTAGAAACCTGAACATTTGCACCCATACTAAGTGGACCCAGAGGGATTGCACTTGGGTATTATTACTGATCTAGATACCGGTGCTTATGCATGTGCACATCTTTATATGCGAAAAACCACATAGAATAGAAGTGGATCCTTATGTTTCAAATATAAATCACAGACAGGCAGACACGCACGTGTCTGTGTATATGGGACCAGCACAGCTCCAAGAAGAAAGAACCTAGAAACCTGAAATTTTACTTTCATACTAAGTGGATCCTGAGGGTTTGCACCTGGGTATTATTGTTTATACTTTTCTTAGCACCTAGATTACAGATGTATGTACCTTTGTATGTAATAAGCTCAATATATTTATTTAAGGTAACGTTATAAACTTATAATATTTTTCCCATTCCTAACTTTATATTTGACATTATTTCAAACATGTTTTGTTACAAACATGCGAATTCTTTAAATAAGTTTCAGATGCTTTAAAAGTTTTTACATTATCTTGGTTAAACCTTTGAATAAAATTAGGTAATAACCCTTACCAGTAAAGTTTTCCACCTTAAATATAGCGAATATCGAAAACCGAGATGAAAGATTTGTCCAGTCAGTAAGGTTTTCAAATGTATTTTTCCCCCTGCCACCTATGATTGACTTAACTCTCTCAAGACATGTCACAGGTGAAAGGCCATGTCATCTCGTTTGTTGAATCGCATTCAAAATTTTATTGATCTACTATTTCATGAATTTATGTCAGTTAAGTTTGGTATCAAACTGTAGATTATAATTCAAATTTTAGAACTATATATTATTCAATTTGTTAATTTAAAAGTAAATATTAAAAAACACAGATAAACATCGGTTTTTGTGTGTCACGTGGTATGTTGAATGCAGCACTTATTCAAATTATATGTTTGTTATGTCAAAATACATAGTCTGTAGTTTTATACAAATTAGGAACTCATATTACCGATATTGACAAGCTAGAATACAAAATAAGAGCCTTCCACCTTTTCTTCTTGATGATATATCACTCATGTAATGAATCAAACACAGTGGCCCCGTCTACCTCTTTCCATTTTTGGAAACGGTCCCTTATATAGACTTACTTCAATGCATGACATGTGAATACCCAATCGAAAGCTAAGAATGTCCCCCTAGTGGCTTTCTTAGCCATTTTCATGTGTTAGGACGCAATTTCGTTCTTTCGAACCAAGATTTCAAGAAGGTAGGTTGTTTATTTAATCTGCTCGAAATTCTATATTTTTTAGACCGAAATACAGCTTAATTACTTAGCTTGATAAATTATAGTGGAATTCTATGCTATCGATATAGTAATTTATGATTTTTTGGTTATTCAACTGTATAAAAAACCAAAAATTTCGTTTCATACCCTCCACGTGCAAAATTTCAAAAGGCTTAGCAACCTACGTCAAGCAGCAGACGAGTACAAAGGTCGTAACTGCTTTACTTCTTTATTGACTGTTCTATGTTTTAAGAAAAATAACTTAAGAACTTATTTCTAAACAGTAATAATCTATATACATATATAATGTAAAATATTGGAAATGTGACTGTATTTTACAAAATACTAGTCTACTAAAACACAGCCAAGACAAGTTACTTTGTAAAGACTAAAGGTCAGTTTTATATTATTGGATACAATAACGTGAGTACATGTGTGTCGCGTCATTGTAACTTTTGTATTGTTAGCCAGGCACGGGTGAAAAGTCAACACAATAAAAATAATAAATATATGTAAATGTTTAATGTTATGAGATTTAAGCCATTTAGTCTATACATTTATATTTTCGTAATATAATTTGTTGTCCTTCTAGAACGAAAGAGACATAATTTATATTTATTTCCTAACTTTATGGTCGGTCAAATCTACCGAACCCGTATAAAGATTCGTTAGTGAAAATAACAGATAGATATAACGTTTTTTGTTGTTTTTTAAGAAACATTTTATAATTATCTGGACTTTATAAAGATTTTACATGTGAAATTTGAAAATTTTCTGACGCTTAAAAATATATTTAATATTAAAAATGGAAATTACATGTTGGGTAGGCAACATGCGAAAAGAAAAGAAAAGGCATGAGTAAAACATTGCTTAACAAACATTAAGACTTAATAAAAAAATTGATTTTTTGCGTATTAAAGCAATGTAATGTTTACTGGTAATCTGCCAAATTTTGTTAACATACTTACCAATTTAAAACGCGTAGAACCGCCTCCTAGGAATCAACAGTGAAACGTTACGGCTCATTGTGAGAAGAAAACACCTTTCCTCTTTTCAGTATCATGTTAACACCATTCCTCTTTTCAGTATCATGTTGAGTAGTTTCTTCAATATGACATCACCAGTAGTACTACTTATCCACCTGTGCGAGCGCATGTTTTTGTGAGGCCATTAAGGAAAGAATATGTGACTACCATAGCTCCAAGAACAAAGAATCTAGAAATCTGAAATTTTGCACCCATATTAAGTGGATCCTGAGGGTTTGCACCTGGGTATTATTACTTATCCACACGCGTGCGCATCTTTTTAATGAGGCAAGCTAGCGAAAAACAACATAGAAAAATAGTGATTCCTTATATTACAAATAGAAATCACAGACAGACAAACAAGCATGTGTGTCTGTGTGCTCGCCATAGCTCCATAAAACAACAAATATTTTTAAAATTTTGTAGTTTATACATTTCATTTTATACTTTCAGAACATAGACTTTTAACAACAAAATTAGTTATACTTTTATTGCTAAGCAACACAATATAAAGCTATTGTTAGAACGCATTGTTACCAAAATGCACTGGCTTTTATATATATTTCTTTGGGAAAACAACCAATATTGTCTAGCCTGAAACACTGCAACGGTAAAAAAATTGTACTAGATTCTGATAAAATGTGACAGAAATTTGTGATATCAAATATATGTGAAATATTTAACGCAATGATAAATTTATTTGATAATAAATAATTCTTAATTTACTGTACTTTCTTTACGGCTTTTTTATGTTTCTAGAAAATAAAAATGTTTAAAATATTTTGACTGTTCTCCTATGCTACAATAAGTTCAGAATACACACAATGACATAGTCATCTACAATATATCAACCTAATATCTGGGTACTTTTGCTAGTTTGGAACCACTTCTTTTCTGTAAGGTTTTTCGCTCACTTGCCTCATTAAAAAGATGCGCATGCGCGAACTCATATGGATAAGTAATAATACGCAGGTGCACGCCCTCAGGGTCCACTTACAAACTACATTCCTCAAAAATACATAACTCACTTCACAAACTATATCCCTCAAAAATACATAACTCACTTCACAAACATTATCCTTCGAAAATACATAACCCACTTCACAAACTATATCCCTCAAAAATACATAACTCACTTCACAAATTTTCCCTCAAAAATACATAACTCACTTCACAAACTATATTCCTCAAAAATACATAACTCCCTTCACAAACTATATCTCTCAAAAATTCATAATTTACTTCACAAGCTATATCCCTCAAAACTACATAACTCACTTCAAAAACTATATCCCTCAAAAATACATACCACACTTCACAAATTACATCCCTCAAAAATACATAAATCACTTCACAAACTACATCCCTCAAAAATACATAACTCACTTCACAAACTATATTCCTCAAAAATAAATAACTCCCTTCACAAGCTATATCCCTCAATAATACATAACTCACTTCACAAACTACATCCCTCAAAAATACATAACTCCCTTCACAAGCTATATCCCTCAATAATACATAACTCACTTCACAAACTACATCCC
>NW_013676871.1:1899-4820 GCF_000517525.1 Limulus polyphemus | reverse complement strand
CATCAGAAACACCCTTCACTCGTCAATCGGAAAGGTGTTCTTCTCCACGACAATGCACGTCCACATGTGGTACGTATGACGCAACAGAAGATTATGGAGTTGAGTTGAAAAGTTCTCCCCCACCCACAATATTCTCCAGATATGGCACCATCAGATTACCATATTTTTCGTTCGTTGCAGCACCATCTTAATGGGGAAACGTGTGCCAATGTGGAAGGTGTTAAAGAGGACATCAACATGTTTTTTGCTTGAAAGCCAAGTGATTTCTTTAATCAGGGCATTAACGACCTGATTGTAAGATGGAAAAGCATCATCGATAAAATGGAGACTATTTCATTTAATAAATGCTTTGTTTCAATATATATACGTTTTTCGGGTTTTTTCATTAAAAAAAAAGCGACATTAATTTCTTGACGACCTAATAGATTGAAATTAATAAAATAATTACGTTTATAGACAACAGTTGGCAAAATAGTCAAAAATCTCTATTTATAACTTTTTGAATATTACTTTTCATTCTTTCTTTTTTCGATTTAAGAATTTTGAGTAGTTTATTTCTTGAGATAATAGTGTAATTACAACTTTTCTCTTCTAGCATATGTTTAATTAAGTGAATAAAAAAATTAAACTGATTTTCCAATTATTGTCATAATTTGAAATAATGATATACAATCAATTACACAAAATAGTTAGGTTTTACGATAACAGATGGCAGTAAATGCTACCCATTTCATAACAGTTAATTTTTTGCTCAACAGATGGAGATAAAGGCTGACAGGATTTGACAAAACAGCTCAAGTTTTGAATAATAGATGGCAATAAAAACATAGCAAAAATATATTTATTGCAGTTGTTTCGAAGCGAAATACGCGGCACTATGCCAATTCTTTGTAACGATATTTTTCACTTATTTAAAATAGTTTTGATAAATACTAATACTCAGACAAAATATTAATTTGTGACTATTTTTCCCTCGTAACATATTAACAAAATTGTAATATTTTTGTTTTGTTACGTTGATAATGAGACTTTATTCAAAATTAGTTTTTATTTAAAATGTAATGCATACCAACTTAGTTTTTGACACCATCCATTTCAGTTGAAATTAAATTAAAATTTGTATTAGATTTCAAGAAATTAATAAATATTACAGTGACGATAAATGTCCCAATGTTACATTTTATAGTGGTTTTGTGTGTGTGTGTACGGTTCTGTAATTCTCTTGTACTTGTAGTAAAAACTTATTTCCTTGTGAAATTCCAAGTCGAACGATATGTTTATTGTGAAGCGTAAACCTTGGACTATGCTTTACTCATCGCAGGTATCGAACCGCAATTTCTAGCGTTGTTAGCTTTCAAACTTATTGGTGCAGCACCAGAAAGCCTTATTGGACAAACTTTATACCGCTAACTGTTCTTAATATTTTTTGCCTGAAGTATAATTGAAGTTTAACAATAGTTATAAAACTATTACTTTTTTAAATTTTCAGTGCTGACTCAAGGATAGAAACCATTATTTAATGAAGACGACAAACAATTTCAGAAAAATGTTTAATTACTTGCACCCGACGTTTAGGCTTACGCCTTTTAAATAAAGTAATAAAATTATCTTTTGTTTGTATTTGGTACAGGTATTTATATATCTGGTAATTATATAATGAAAATAACGTTAAATATAAAAGATTTGTTCGTAGTTCTATCAGCACATAAAAAATATTTTAACAATTTTTATTTTGTTTGAGACTATAATTACTATATCTAACTATAGTTTTGAAAAATTAAAGTTTATACATATAAATTGTTATTTTTCTAGATGTCACTTGTGTAGTAGATCTGTGATGCTGGAAACTGACATGTGATCGTCAGGATTGGAATTATCGTATGTCACGTGTCAGCTACATGTTGGTCTCTACCTCAGTGCGTTGATACAGAACTAAACACCTCGCTTCACAATGAAGAATAGAACAATAGAAACCCAAATGCTGTAACTGTAATCAAAGTATAAAGGCTGTCTCAAGTACATGCAAATTAAAACAGAAATAACATACAGCCCTCATAAATATGAGCAAACCAACAGACAAAGCTAACCCCCAGAGTAACACAAAACATATCACAAATGTTGAAAACATTGCCAAAAGCCAAGAAGAAAACAAAACTACAAATACGGAAACAATTAAAAATACTGAGAAACATAAAATAATAGCATTGAACAAGAATATAATCACAGCTCTTACAAACATGATTCTTGACTTCGCTGCAGATGTTTAAAAACCCAGTAATGACACTAACTGCATGACTACCACAACAAAACACTTCATGTTACAAATCATTCAAACACTAATGAACAAAACTCAAACGTAAATTCACGATCCTTCATGTGAATATCCACGGTGGACTTACTTCCAAGAGGCATGAGATCGAAGAACTGATGAAAGAAATTAATGTTTATAACTGAGACCTTAGCAACTTCAAATACAACAATAAAATTTGCTGGAAACTCAACAATGAGAATGGATATAAAGGGTAATAGAGATTAAAACAATGCTACAAATTAACAATAGGAAATTCAATTTCTAAACATACGAATTTTGTATGCAAGTGTACTACAGTAAATGGCTCCAGATTATTAAAATTCCTAAGCAATAGACATTCTGTTTGAATCAAACAACGACTCATCATTGTACGTCAGCAAATAACTGTGAAATTAATACTTGTGTATAATCTCTGATGATTTAAGTTTAAAATGTACTGAATTCCATGTCGGGCAAGACCTAAATAGTGACCACTTCCTGATATGGGCTATCTTCGATCTCCCGCTCCCATCAAAACAAACCAATCAATCATCAAAATTAGATCTATAATAAAGCAGCCTGGCTAAAATATAAAACACACTTAGATGGACTTCTACCATATTCAATAATG
>NW_013676871.1:0-1375 GCF_000517525.1 Limulus polyphemus | reverse complement strand
ATCTGACTTAGACGAATGCTGTCAAATGATGGCTGAGTGTATTACAAAGGCAAGTAAAACAAGGCCATACCGAAACAAGACACCCACTCCCAAAACAGCACATGGAAACCACACAGAGGTATTATAGATTTAATTAAAGCTCACACCTAAGTAAAATATTTTAAACACAAAACGATCTCACACCAAAATAAAATATTTCAAATACAAAACGATTTCACACCAAAATAAAATATTTTAAACACAAAACGATTTCACACCAAAATAAAATCTTTTAAACACAAAACAATCTCATACCTAAGTAAAATCTTTTAAACACAAAACAATCTCACACCAAAATAAAATATTTTAAATACAAAACGATCTCACACCAAAATAAAATATTTTAAACACAAAACTATCTCACACCAAAATAAAATCTTTTAAACACAAAACGATCTCACACCAAAATAAAATATTTTAAACACAAAACGATCTCACACCTGAGTAAAATCTTTTAAACACAAAACGATCTCGAGATGGATGACCACCACCTAAATCAGATATTGAAGAAAATATGGCAACTTTTACACCAATATTCTCTGTAAGAATAGCTACACATAAACCAGCAAATAAACCACAGAGCTATAGACCATTCAGCCTGATCAGCTGTGTAGGAAAAATTCTAGAACGAATTGTAAATTCAAAATAACCAGAGCTTCAAAACGGTTTCAGAAAATATCGAGAAACAGTCAATCACTGAATTAGATTGACTGAAACCGTAATAGACAGCTTGAACAAAAAGGAAGGTATTATCTTTTGGGTACTTGATCCAGAGAAGACTTTCGATACAATCTGGCACTCAGGTCTAAGGTTCCGGAGGTGTTATTCGCTTGTTATCCAACTTCCTAGTCACTAACTGATCCAAATTTATATACCGAAAACATAAACAACCCATAATTGTATCTTCACAGAACCCTCCTCCAGATGTTTACATCAGCAAAATTCCTAGGCCTTACCTACGATTCAAAATTAACTTGGCAAAAAACATATAAATGAAATCATAAATAAAATCTGTAGAAGAGTCAACCAGGTCTGGAAATAATTCACAAACAACACCTGTACGTCTAGTAATAAAGTACAAACAACGCCTATACGTTCAGTAATAAAGTACAAACAACACCTATACGTCTAGTAATAAAGTACAAACAACACCTATACGTCTAGTAATAAAGTACAAACAACACCTATACGTCCAGTAATAAAGTACAAACAACACCTATACGTCTAGTAATAAAGTACAAACAACACCTATACGTCCAGTAATAAAGTACAAACAACACCTATACGTCCAGTAATAAAGTACAAACAACACCTATACGTTCAGTAATAAAGTACA
>NW_013676870.1:14299-15465 GCF_000517525.1 Limulus polyphemus | reverse complement strand
GGACGTGCTCCAATGAAGTTATATCAAGTTGACGCACCAATGGAAAGAGTAACCATTGACATTGCTGGTCCTCTGCCCCAAACTCGTGCTGGAAACAAGTACATTTCAGTGGTGATGGATTATTTCATCAAGTGGCCTGAGGCATATGGAATACCAAATCAGGAAGCTACAACTGTAGCTTCGGCTATTAGTGATTTCTTCTTCAGGTTTGGTATGCCATACGAACTGCATTCAGATCAAGGCCGTAACTTAGAATCACCTGTGTTCCATGAATGTTGCCAGTTGTTTGGCATATGAAAGACCAAGACAACGTCACTTCACTCACAGTCTGATGGGATGGTAGAAAAGTACAATTGGACACTGGGACAGGAATTAGCAAAGTTTTGTAACAGCCGCCAAGATGACTGGGATGTCTTACTCCCTCCATTGTTGATGGCCTTTAGAACAACAGAGCATAAAGCCACTGGATATACTCCAGCAAACATGATGTTTGGTCGGGAACGTCGGTTGCCAGTGGACCTGATAACAGGACGCCCACCTTACGAAGAGTTGCCTGAAAATGTGCCATAGTTCGTGAAAGTGTTATCTGAAAGGATGGATGATATTCATTATCAAGTGCGTTCAAACTTAAAAACGTCTGCTGATTCCATGGGGCTATGTTATGATACGAAATCTACTGAAGTCAGCTTTGTACCCAGAGACAAGGTGTGGTTTTATAATCCCAGGTAGACCAAAGGGAAGTCTCCTAAGTTGTCATTTCCATGGGAAGGCCCATATGACATTGTGGATTGTCTCTCAAACGTGACTTTCCGAATAAAATGTGGTCGGCGAGGTAAGCCAAAGGTGGTGCATGTCAACAGGTTTTAGCGTTATCATGGTCCAGGACATTTCAGTTGGAACGAAGTGAACAACAGAACAAATGATGCTGCTGTGTCACCTGAAAAAGCCACTGTCGAAGAAGAAACTCTACCCGGTTTTGAGAGGGAAAACAGTGAAGCCATTAATGAAGTTATTACCAATAATGTGACTGCTACCGATAATGGGACATTTTCTGATGGAGCAGATGAATCCCACGTGAAGCATAAGCCAATGAGACGGAGACCAGTACGAAAGAGGAAACATCCTGTAAAATTAAGAGACGTTGTTGTATTTTAATTTCGTGTTTG
>NW_013676870.1:9661-13656 GCF_000517525.1 Limulus polyphemus | reverse complement strand
ATAGTTTTAAATCTAAACATAAATTGTTCCTGAGAAGGAACTCATGCAGTTACTTGCTAGGCATAGCAACTTACAATAGTTTTAAGTCTAAACATAAATTGTTCCTGAGAAGGAACTCATGCAGTTACTTGCTAGGCATAGCAACTTACAATAGTTTTAAGTCTAAACATAAATTGTTCCTGAGAAGGAACTCATGCAGTTACTTGCTAGGCATAGCAACTTACAATAGTTTTAAGTCTAAACATAAATTGTTCCTGAGAAGGAACTCATGCAGTTAGTTGCTAGGCTTAACAACTTATAATACTTTTAAGTCTAAACCTAAATTGTTCCTGAGAAGGAACTCATGCAGTTAGTTGCTAGGTTTAACAACTTATAATAGTTTTAAGTCTAAACATAAATTGTTCCTGAGAAGGAATTCATGCAGTTAGTTGCTAGGTTTAACAACTTATAATAGTTTTAAGCTTACACATAAGTTGTTCCTTAGATGGATCTTATAAAGTTAGTTGCTAGACCTAACAACAAACAAGTATGTTAGCAACAACAGAAAAACCTGCCATTAAACTAGTATGTCATAGCAACAATAGAAAAACCTGCAATTAAACTAATATGTTAGTAACAATAAAAAGAACCTGCAAGTAAACTAGTATGTTAGCGGCAGCAATAGAAAATCTGCCACTAAAGTAGTATGTTAGCAACAATAGAAAAACCTGCCATTAAAATACAATGTTAGCGGCAACATTAGAAAACCTACCATTAAGCTAGTATTTTGACAACAATACAAAACTTACCATTCAACTAGCATGTTAGCAAACAATAGAAAACCTGTCATTAAACTGGTATGTTAGCGGTAACAATAGCAAACCTGCCATTAAAATACTGTTAGCGGCAACATTAGAAAACCTACCAATAAACTAGTATTTTGACAACATAGAAAACTTACTATTCAACTAGTATGTTAGCAACAATAGAAAACCTGCCATTAAACTAGTAAGTTAGCGGTAACAAAAACAACAACAACAACCTACAATTAAACTAGTATGTTAGCAACAAGAGAAAAACATTCAATTAATGCGGTATCTTAACGACAATAATAGAAAACCTGCTATCAAACTGGTATATTAGCGGCAGCAACAGAAAATCTGCCATTAAACTAGTGTATTAGCGGCAATAATAGAAAGCCAACCATTAATTAAACTGGTATGTTAGCGGAAACAATAGAAAATCTGCCATCAAACTAGTATGTTAGGCAGCAACAATAGAAAACCTGCCATTATACTGGTATATTAGCAGTAACAATAGAAAACATGCCATTAAATTGGTATATTAGCAGTAACAATAGAAAACATGCCATTAAATTGATATGTTAGCTGCAACAATAGGCAATCCACTATTAAACTAACATATTAGCGTCAACAACAAAAAACATGCAATTACACTAGTAAGTTAGAGGCAAGAGAAAAAAACCTGCACGTAAACTGGTATGTTAGTAAAATAGATAACCTGGTATTAAACTGGGCGTCAGTGGTAGCAATAGAAAACCTGCAACTGAATTGGTATATAGGCGGCAACAATTGAAGACCTGCAACTGAATTGGTATATAGGCGGCAACAATTGAAGACCTGCAACTGAACTGGTATATAGACGGCAACAATTGAAAACCTGCCATTAAACTTGTATGTTAGCAACAAGAGAAAAACTTAGAACACCTGTCATTAAACTGGTATGTTAGCGTCAACAACAAAAAAACTTGCAATTAAAATAGTATGTTAGTAATAATGGAAAAACCTGCTATTAAAGTGGTAAGTTAGCGGCAACAGTAGAAAACCTCCAATTAAATCAGTATGTTAGCGGCAACAACAGAAAACCTGCAATTAAACTGATATATTGGCGTAAATAATAGAAAACCTGCCAATAAACTAGTATTTTAGTGGAAACAGTAGAAAAAACTCTGCAATTAAACTAGTAAGTTAGCGGCAACAACAACAACAACCTTCAATTAAACTATTATGTTAGCAACAAGAGTGAAACATGTAATTAAGGCAGTATCTAAGCGACAATAATATAAAACCTGCTATCAAACTGGTATGTTAGCGGCAATAACAGGAAATCTGCCATTAAACTAGTATGTTAGCCGAAACAATAGAAAACCTGGAAATAAATTGGCACGTTAGCGGTAACAATAGACAACCCGCCATTAAACTAACATGTTAGCGTAAACAATAAAACACCTGCAATTAAATTAGTAAATTAGTGGCAATAATAAAAAACCTGCAGTTAAATTGGTATATTAAAGGCAACAATAGACAATTTGCCATTAAACAGGCAACAATAGAAAACCTACCATTAAACTAGTATGTTAGCGTCAACAACAAAAAAACCTGTTACTACAATAGTATGTTAGTAATAATGGAAAAACCCGCCATTATATTGGTATCTTAGCGCCAACAATAGAAAACCTAGAAATTAAACCAGTATGTTAACGGCAACAGCAGCAACAACAACAAAAAACCTACAATTAAGTTAGTATGTTAGCAATAACTGAAAAATGTGTCATTAAACTAGTATGTTAGTGCAACAATAGAAAACCTGTCAAAAAACTGGCATACCAGAGGTAACAATAAAAAAATAGAAAAATTGTATTTGAACTGGTATGTTAGCGGCAACAACAAAATAGCCTGCAATTAAACTAGTATGTTAGCAACAATAGAAAACCTGCCATTAAATTGGTATATTAGCGGCAACAATGGAAAACCTGCCATTAAACTGGTATATTAGCGGCAACAATAGAAAACCTGCCATTAAACTAACAAGTTAGCGGCAATAAAAAATAAAAACCTGCGTTTAAACTGGTATGCTAACGGTAACAATAGGCAACCTGTCATTAAACAGTTATATTAGCGGCAACAATAGAAAAACCTGCAAATAAACTAGTATGTTAGGAAGAATAGAAACAGTATTTTTCTAAAACTCTCGCTCAACTCCTACATAAGGAGAATGAAACCAGTAAACTAAGTTTCGTTTAGATACACAACTGAAACTGAGGCTATCGAACTGAGATTTAGGTATGCGAAATTCTTACGATGATCTTGGTTATCTTATGTACGGTCTTCAAAGCTACCGTTTACGACACTGTATTTGTGAATTTTCTATTATGAGAATATACAAAGAACGTTTATAGTAAAACTGACGTTGTTTGTTAAAGTTCTTATTGTGCTTTAACCCATAAGATCACAGAGGGTTAGCCATATTTTAAAGGAAGACTTTCTATATGGAAAAACAGTGCTTTGTCACCGAAATACGAGTAACGTGAATTTATAAGTATTTCTTAATTCATGGTGATTTGTGACTTCGATAGAGCAATGTAGTCTCGAACAGACTTGAAGATGGAGGAACACTGCCCTTCCAGGGAAGGATATTCCTATAGTTAAACGATGTAAAGTCACCCAAAGTGAAAACTGGGTATATCTATTGGTAATGTTAGCAAGAAATTAAAGTCTACGAAGTCTCACAAAGAAACTAATTAAAGATTTCTAACCAAATCCTTAAATTAGTGACTATTTCCGTGAGAAATAAAGTTAACTTTCTGTAGATATTACCGTCAGCCACAATCCAAGTAAAGAAGCTTTACTTTAAATACAAACAAAAACTTCATAGTTCAATTAAATATTATATCGCTTGTCAATTCATCAATCATATGTTACTATTTTCACAAAAGTAAAATCTTAATTAAGAAACAGATACATTAACTACGAAACAGACACAGTATTACACGATAACAGTAACTAAGAAACAGACACAGTATTACACGATAACAGTAACTAAGAAACAGACACAGTATTACACGATAACAGTAACTAAGAAACAGACACAGTATTACACGGTAACAGTAACTAAGAAACATACACAGTATTACACGATAACAGTAACTTAAGAAACATACACAGTATTACAGGATAACAGTAACTAAGAAACAGACACAGTATTACACGATAACA
>NW_013676870.1:0-8661 GCF_000517525.1 Limulus polyphemus | reverse complement strand
CAGTAACTAAGAAACAGACACAGTATTACACGATAACAGTAACTACGAAACAGACACAGTATTTCACGATAACAGTCACTGAAACAGACACAGTATTACACGAAATTGTTCGAATTATTTAGAACTACAAGATATGACGTTATACACCAAATAGTCAACATTAGCCGGTCAGTACACCACATAATCAACTTAATAATTTCGTCTGACATTTATAGCCTATAGGCGCCTTACCATAGAACCAGAAGTAGCACGTGCCACCCCCACATTCTGGATATTTTATTAGCAAAAAGTTATTTCGCTTCGCTTCATTCGCCAATTCTTCTTTATTGTCTCCCACCCTACTTCGGGCCCACATTGACATATTTTGCTTATAGGGTGTAACTTAGTAATGTATCAGACGAGAACGCTACGTCAGCTGAATTTCATCCGATTCTTAAGAGCTCGCGGGTAGGGTTAAGAAAAACTACTGTTATTTGGTTTGATAAAATGGTAACGACTTCAACATTGGCCGAAGTCCAGCAGAAGATAACCTACAAGAACATCTCCTCTCTTACTTCCGTCAGGAAGACTTTAAACTGTGGAGCTAAGAAAGTCTACATATGGTATTCCTGTACGAAGTCTACAAACAGGATCCCCGTACAAAATCCGGCACTATAACCACATGACGATAATTTTTTACAGCTCATGAACCAGAAATTTTTTATAGTTTCAAATGTTTTTCATCGGTAATGATTTGTTGTACTTATCGTTAAAGGCAAAGTCTACTGTACGGCGTAAAAAAAATATTTACACTTTAAATCCAACGTCTTGATTAAGTACTGCGTTTCTTTTACTTGCCCCACAGTGGCACAGCGGTATGTCTGCGGACTTACAACGCTAGAAACCGGGTTTCGATACCCGTGGTGGGCAGAGCACAGATAGCCCTTGTGTAGCTTTGTGCATAATTAAAAAACAAACAAACAATTCTTTTACTTATGACTGTTTTAGAAACTATAGAACTGTTTAGTAATTCTTGCTACATTGTTTTCATACATTTAAAACACCGACCAGTAATTTTGCCACATTACAACAGGTATTCAAAAAAAAACTGTAATATTATATAAACAGATCTTTTAACACTTTTCTTACGAAACTATCTTCGCGAAAGCTGTAATATTATTCAACAATTCTTACGAGTCTGTCTTCAAGAAAACATATTATTGAGCAATACTAACAGTTTTCTTAAAAACTAAAGTACTGTTCAGAAGTTCATGCCATTTGTTCGAACACTACAAAATACCTGAACTAGAATAAGTTATCTTATCTAATTTGAAACAGAGCTATTTATTCTAAATTAGGTAAAAAGCAATTTTCAACTTGTCAGAGAATATTAATTTTTCTTTACTATTTCTAAATTAGCATGACCAGGTGATTAGGGCACTCGACTCGGAATCTGAGGGTCGTGGGTTCGAATCCCCGTCCCACCAAACATGCTCGCCCTTTCAGCCGTGGGGCGCTAAATGTAACGGTCAATCCCAGTATTCGTTGGTAAAAGAGTAGCCCAAGAGTTGGCGGTGGGTGGTGATGACTAGCTGTTTTCCCTCTAGTCTTACACTGCTAAATTAGGGACGGCTAGCGCAGATAGCCCTCGTGTAGCTTTGCGCGAAATTCAAAAAAGAAAGAAACAAACAAACAATTTCTAAATTAACGGTAAGTTTAGACTGTCTGATGTGTTTGTTACGAATTCATGCGGTTTGAACTGTAAGATTTCACTGGAATCTGTATTGTTAAGGGGTTCGAATAAGTTAAGAGTCACGTTTGTTAGTGACCATTTTACAATTTCTATTGAATCACTTTGGTTAATGATCATTATTAAAATTTCTATTGAATCAGTTTAGTTAGCGTCACGTTGGTTAGTGATCATTATTACAACCTGTATGGAATCAGATTAATTAGCGTCATGATGGTTAGTGATCAGTGTTAAAACATCTATTAAATCGGTTTAGTTGGTGCGATGTTGGTTAATGGTCATTATTACAACCTCTATTAATTCAGATTAATTAGTGTCATGTTGGTTAGTAACCATTATTAAAACCTGTATAGAATCAATTTAGTTAGCGTCATGGTGATTAGTGATCATTATTAAAATATTTATTGAATCAGTTTAGTTAGCGTCGTGTTGGTTAGTGATCATTATTAAAATGTCAATTGAATCAGTTTAATTAGCGTCATGTTGGTTAATAATCATTATCAAAACCTATATTAAATCATATTAGTTAGCGTCATGGTGGTTAGTGATCATTGTTGAAAACAGTATAGAATTAGTTTAGTTAAAGTCACGATGGTTAGTGACCATTATTTAAACCTCTGTTAATTCAAATTAGTTAGCGTCATGGTGGTTAGTGATCACTATTAAAATTTTATTCACGACGCTAACTAAACTGATTCTAGGTTAGTGATCATTATAAAAATTTCTACAGCATCAGTTTAATTAGTGTCATGTTGGTTAATGATCATTATTAAAACCTATATTAAATCTTATTAGTTAGCGTCATGGTGGTTAGTGATCATTGTTGAAAACAGTATAGAATTAGTGTAGTTAAAGTCACGATGGTTAGTGACCATTATTTAAACCTGTATAGAAGTAGTTTAGGTAGCGTCGTGTTCGTTAGTGATCATTATTAAAACCTCTATTGAATCAGTTTAGTTAGAGTCGTGTTCGTTAGTTATCATTATGAAAACCTGGATAGAATCAGTTTAGTTAGCATTGCGTTGATTAGTGGTCAGTATTAAAACCTCTATTAATTAAGATTAGTTAGCGTCATGTTGGTTAATGATCATTATTAAAACCTCTATTAATTCAAATTAGTTAGCGTCATGGTGGTTAATGATCATTATTAAAACCTCTATTAATTCAAATTAGTTAGCGTCAATCAGTTTAATTAGCGTCATGTTGGTTAATGATCATTCTTAAAACCTGTATAGAATCAGATTAGTTAGCGTCATGGTGATTAGTGATCATTATTCAAATTTTATTGAATCAGTTTAGTTAGCGTCGTGTAGGTTAGTGATCATTATTAAAATTTCAATTGAATCTGTTTAATTAGCGTCATGTTGGTTAATAATCATTATTAAAACGTATATTAAATCATATTAGTTAGCGTCATGGTGGTTAGTGATCGTTAATGAAAACAGTATAGAATTAGTTTAGTTAAAGTCATGTTGGTTAGTGACCATTTTCACAATTTCTATAGAATCAGTTCAGTTAATGTCACGATGGTTAGTGACCATTATTTAAACCTGTATAGAATCAGTTTAGTTAATGTCGTGTTGGTTATTGATCATTATTAAAACCTCTACTGAATCATTTTAGTGAGGGTCATTTTGGTTAGTGATCATTATTAAAATTTGTACAGAATCAGTTTAGTTAGCGTCATGTCGCTTAGTGACCATTTTTAAAATTTCTATTGAATCACTTTAGTTAGCATAGTGTTCATTAATGACCACTTTTAAAATCTCTATTAAATCCGTTTAGGTAGCGTTCCGGTAGTTAATGATCATTTTTATAATTTCTATTGAATCACTTTAGTTAGCGTCGCAATGGTGAGTGATCATTATTAAAACCTGTATAGAATTAGTTTAGTTAACGTCGTGTTGGTTAGTGATCATTATTAAAATCTCTACTGAATCAGTTTAGTTAGCGTCGTGTTGGTTATTGATCATTATTAAAACCTCTATTGAATCAGTTTAGTTAGAGTCGTGTTGGTTGGTGATCATTATCAAAATTTCTATTTAATCAGTATAGTTAGCGTCATGGTGGTTAATGATCGTTATTAAAACCTCTATTGAATCCATATAATTTGCGTCGTGTTGATCATGATTAAAAATTGTATAGAATCTGGTTAGCTAGTGTTATGTTTGTTAGTGATCATTATCAAAACTTGTACAGAATCAGTTTAGTTAGGTTTGCGATGGTTAGTGATCATTATTAAAACCTGTATTGAATAAGTTTAGTTAGCTTCGCGTTGGTTAATGACCATTATTAAAATTTTATTGAATCCATATAGTTCGCCTCGTGTTGGTTAGTGATCATTATTAAAAACTGTATAGAATCTGTTTAGTTAGCGTCATGTTGGTGCGTGTTTATTATTAAAATCTGTGTATCTCTTACTAACCGCTCCTATGAATTAGTCTTCTGGCTTGAAGTGACGTTGACCATCTGGCTTTAATTCTTCAATCCTCTCGATGTTATGATGTTCTTTCACGAGCGGGGTGAAGATAAGTAACCGTTTCTAACATTCCTTTTGTAGTCTTTCAGGCCCCTTTGAGAACTGAGAGATTTAAAACCATAATACCTGTCAAGTATTTTGTTTTGCTCTGCACACATTGACTAACTTTCAACCCTCATCATCATCCAGCAGTGAAGTTGAAATCTCCGACAAACCTCTCCTCCCTTCATCTTGTTTCCTGATCTCCACAAACACGGCTTTTCTGGATGCCTTGAGACGTCTTGCCATATTAGCTCAACATTCAAATAGCACGATTTGAATTAATTATCCACTATAAAGTAATTCCATTACCTAAGTCCTTTATCTTCTCGTGTTAATTAACCTAATTCCGCGAGTGTTGTGATGAGAGACAATAGTCTCTAATCGTCCTCTGATCTTACAGGCCCCAACGGAGTCTGAAAGATTTAAAACCAAGATACTTACCAAGAATTGGTGTTGCACACTTTCCTTCCCGTTTACCCCCTCCTCCTCCACTCCCCACATACAACAAAGTCTAGGCATTGGGTTTTTAGATTCCCCGCCAACCTGAAGGACCATAAGTCCGATAATGGCCGTTTGGTATATGAGAAGAGTAGCAGTGATAGAACCAAAAACTTCAGGGTTGCCAAAATCTTCAAATTTACAGTGTAGCCCCTCATCCCCATCACTGGCGGGGCGAACAGAAACTGACGTTTCTGAGCACCTCCGGTAGTCTACCTCGAAAGATTTTATACCTAACTTACCGCCAAGAACGAACAAACACACATTGACCAACAATAAATTACTGCCAGGAAATCGTTGTTGTTCACAAATTGACCTGAAGAAACTTTGTTCTCCACACAACGGGCAGTTGCCGTCCATTCCAACACACTCATCATGAATACTCTGCTTAAAGAATCTATCAAAGAGTGTAGTGAAAAACAAATTCAATCATCAGCCACAGTTGTTAAACAACCTAGTTGGAAGTAAATTCACTAATCACAAACAGTTATTTAACGGTGTAGGGGGAAATAAATTTACTCATCACTAAAAGTTGTTGAACAATGTAGTGGGAAGTAAAGTCACAAATAACCAAGTTATTAAAGAATGCATTGAGAAATAAATTCACTCATCACCAAACGTTGTTCAACAATTAATGAGAACTAAATTTACTCATCACTAAAAGTTGTTGAACAACATAGTGTGAAGTAAACCTAGTCATTACCAACAGATGTTAAACAATGTAGTGAGAAGTAAACTTAGTCATTACCAACATATGTTAAACAATGTAGTGAGAAGTAAACCTAGTCATTACCAACAGATGTTAAACAATGTAGTGAGAAGTAAACCTAGTCATTACCAACAGATATTAAACAATGTAGTGGGAAGTAAACTTAGTCATTACCAACAGATGTTACACAATGTAGTGAGAAGTAAACCTAGTCATTACCAACATATGTTAAACAATGTAGTGAGAAGTAAACCTAGTCATTACCAACAGATGTTAAACAATGTAGTGGGAAGTAAACTTAGTCATAACCAACAGTTGATGATGACAAAACTTTGTCGAAACGTTGTACATTTGCTGTTATATTAAAGTTTTTCTTCATTACCCATTCAAGCCGTCTCCAGCCATTATTAGTCTCAAAGTGGGTTCCTCGTCATCGAAAACGAAAATGTAGTGAGAAGTAAACCTAGTCATTATCAACAGATGTTAAACAATGTAGTGGGAAGTAAACTTAGTCATTACTAATTGATGTTAACAAGTATCACCAAGTTTCAGAAGCTCTACTCAATATATCACTTATAAAATGATATACTTATTGGAATATAGATTATCATATTTTCTTTAGATTTCAGTCTATAGATATGAAAAATTCCATCAATCACTATTCTCACACTGAACCTAAGTCAATGACAACTAGTGAAGACATTGTTAATGGGTGAATCGCAGACATTATAAGACCCATAATAAGGTTTAGTAGGATCAATGGAATCGACATCTAAGAATTATGGCGCTTTTACCTTCCGAATATAACCTTCTTTGTCTTTCACGCGATAAAGTGAGTGTCTAGTAATTTAACAAATTTGGTAACAAATTCTGCGTACAATTTATGTTTCTGTTCTTGGAATGTGAAAGCAGCAGTCATTAAAATCAGGCTAACTTAATCAACATCAAAAACTTTACTATTGTGAAACAATATTAATTGGTTGGTGTTACAGGCTATCTTAAAGGTCTTCACACTTGACTGGTAACTGTTTGGGTTACAGGCTATTTTAAAGGTCTTCACATTTGACTGGTAACTCTTTGGGTTACAGGCTACTTTAAAGGTCTTCACATTTGACTGGTAACTGTTTAGGTTACAGGCTACCTTAAAGGTCTTCACACTTGACTGGTAACTCTTTGGGTTACAGGCCATCTTAAAGGTCTTCACACTTGACTGGTAACTGTTTGGGTTACAGGCTACTTTAAAGGTCTTCACATTTGACTGGTAACTCTTTGGGTTACAGGCTACTTTAAAGGTCTTCACACTTGAGTGGTAACTGGTAACAATAAAGACCTCCCATTAGGTTGGATTGTAGTTCACTACAATGTTTTTACCACTGTGATAAGGCAACTGGTAACAATAGAAGTTAAAAAAACAACACAATAAATACCTCCCCTACCTCTCTCTCCGAAGGTCAGCATTACGTTTACGAAAATTTTCGACCAAGATTTGGAGTTCTTCGGCATGTCGCTCGTGAATTGTAGATAAATGTTGAGTGAAGTCGGCCACTGTAGAAAATAAACAAAACTTTGAGACAGGCTAGTTATTCATTGGTAATTATATTTTCATATTTGATATATTATATCCTACACATCCAAGTCAACTTTATAATAGCTGGATTGATTTTGGCACAATTTAACAAAGGTCTTTATCTTATATATAAAATTGTTATTGTAATGATTTTACCTTTCTGGTTGTTTAATTAAAAAATGTTATTGTAAAAATCTATTGTTTCTTGAACTCGCATGATAAACATCTACATGACTACCATTACTACCCTTATTTCCGAAGTTTAGCAATCCATTTCTAATTCTTTTCTATCGATATTTGAAGCTTTTCAGTATATCATGTTCTACGATACAATAATTACTTAACAGAATGATTCTTGATTCCAAAATCGTAAATTAGTTCCCCATATTCCTGAGCGGAAGCGTTCACCAGGAATTTCTAAGGAACAAGAACAAGTGTAATATTTCAAAATGTACATTTTTATTCGTCAAAACTTCAAAAGAAAAATAGAAACGAAACGTAAGTATTGTATGGAGTCGCTAGTAACAACACCTTATTGTATAAGTATTATCTGATAATATCATGTTCGTAGTGTTACTAGTTAGTCAATAACAATACATTCATGTGTAGTTGATATCTGACAATTTCATG
This sequence comes from Limulus polyphemus, assembly GCF_000517525.1. Taxonomy (NCBI): domain Eukaryota; kingdom Metazoa; phylum Arthropoda; class Merostomata; order Xiphosura; family Limulidae; genus Limulus; species Limulus polyphemus. Next base: position 1,007 of record NW_013676870.1, on the reverse strand, counting down.
TTCGTAGTGTCACTAGTTAATCAATAACAATCTTTCAGATATCAACTAAACATGAACCTACCATTGTCAAATATCACTTACACATGAAGGTATTGTTATTCAATAACTAGCGACAATACGAACCTACCATTATCAGATATCACTTACACATGAGCGTAATGTTATTCAATAACTAGCGACAGTACGAACCTGAAATTGTCAGACATCGCTTATACATGAAGTAATTTTTATTGATTAACTAGCGACGCTACTATCCTGAAATTGTCAGATATCAACTACACATGAAGGTATTGTTATTGATTAACTAGTGACACTACGGACATGAAATTGTCAGATATCAACTACACATGAAGGTATTGTTATTGATTAACTAGTGACACTACGAACATGAAATTGTCAGATATCAACTACACATGAAGGTATTGTTATTGATTAACTAGTGACACTACGAACATGAAATTGTCGTATTGTCGCTAGTTATTGAATAACATTACGCTCATGTGTAAGTGATATCTAACAATGGTAGGTTCGTATTGTCGCTAGTTATTGAATAACAATACCTTCATGTGTAAGTGATATCTGACAATGATAGGTTCGTATTGTCGCTAGTTATTGAATAACAATACCTTCATGTGTAAGTGATATCTGACAATGGTAGGTTCGTATTGTCGCTAGTTATTGAATAACAATAGCTTCATGTGTAAGTGATATCTAACAATGGTAGGTTCGTATTGTCGCTAGTTATTGAATAACATTACGCTCATGTCTAAGTGATATCTGACAATGATAGGTTCGTATTGTCGCTAGTTATTGAATAACATTACGCTCATGTGTTACTGATATCTAACAATGGTAGGTTCGTATTGTCGCTAGTTATTGAATAACAATACCTTCTTGTGTAAGTGATATCTGACAATGGTAGGTTTGTATTGTCGCTAGTTATTGAATAACAATACCTTCTTGTGTAAGTGATATCTGACAATGGTAGGTTTGTATTGTCGCTAGTT
>NW_013676869.1:19179-21927 GCF_000517525.1 Limulus polyphemus | reverse complement strand
ATTTATATACGGACTTATATTCCGAGAAACCGACAAAACAAGAATACTGGGACCAGCTGGCATCTCGCCTACCACATTGTCCCGAACATCTGAAATTCCTCGCAGACCCTATTACCTACGAGGAATGCTGGTCGGCACTTAAGTCCATGCGCACCGGCCAATCACCTGGACCCGACGGTCTTGCCGTCGGTTTCTATAAGTCCTTTTGGCCTACATTAGGCCATACATATGTACGGTACATCAATAGATGCATCGAGGCAAACAAATTCCCGGATTCCTTCAGCACGGGAGTTATTACTCTAGTGCCTAAAACTGAGAGTCCACACTGCACAACAGACTACCGTCCCATCACTTTGTGCAATGTGGACTACAAGATCTACACAAAGGTCATTCAACTACGCCTTAGATGGGTTCTCCACCTTCTAATCCAGTCGTCCCAAACGTGTGCGGTTCCGGAGAGATCTCTTCTCCAGAATGTCGCCACAGTCCGGGACATAATACATGTCACGACAAAGAGGAAACATGGGTGCATTATCTCTATCGATCAGCCTTTGATAATGTTAGCCACCCCTTTCTGTTTTTCATCCTCAGTAAATACGGATTTCCGGAGAAGGTTTTGGATAACCTATCATAAATATATTCTAACATGACGTCATTTCGGACCCTATCAGAGTAAAATCGGGTGTTCGGCAAGGTTGTCCACTATCACCAACGTTGTATATTCTAACCTTTGAGGCCCTGTTGATGTCAATCAACACAAACCCTGCTATTGAGGGGTTTCTTACGCCGGGTCAGTACCCAGTGCAACACAAGTGTCTCGCCCATGCCGATGACCTAACACTCACCTTGTCATCGGAGAACTCCATCCAGGAGGCACTCCGCACCTGTACGGTATATGAACAAGCTTCCGGCGGTCATATTAATTACCAGAAAACCAATGCATTCTGGATAGGACGGTGGCGTCAGCAAACGGATTCACCCGGGGTCCTGACGTGGACGTCTGAGCCTGTGAAAATTCTAGGTATTTGGTTTGCCGCCACGGATACATTTCACAAAAACTGGGGCGACAAACTAACGGAATTGTCAACGACTTTAGATAGCTGGTCCAACCTGGACATATCTTTTCTTAGTAAAGTGCAACTCAAACAGGTGCTGCTTCCACCACTTCTTTTCGTCGGGAAGGTTTACCCCCCTACCTCGACGATTGTTAAAAGAGTTAACAACTCAGTTTTTCCATTCATATGGAATCGGAAACCGGAACTTGTGTCTCGAGACACCCTGACGCTACCCCCTCGGCGAGGCAGCCTGGGTGTCCCGCATTTTCTCAGTGCCGTCACGGCAGGTACGGCGTCTCTATTTGCCGCAACCCTCCAATCGGAGTTAGTAGGCTCCAGGTTCTTAACTCATCACCTGGGTAGTAAACTGCCGATCTTCATACCTTCGGTTTCTATACAACTGCATTTTTATGACCCACCAGTATATATCGACCTTACGGTCAGAGGTATTGGTAAAATAAGCACCGTATATGACAAGAAGACGCGGGACATATACGACTTATTGAAGCCCAAGCACTCTCCGAGAATTGAACTGTCACATACAAGAGTTCCGTGGAAAAACGCATGGCGTAACATACTCGACAGGCGTATCACACACCTACGGAGAGATTTCAACTGGAAACTGGCTCATAACATTCTACCTGTCAATCAACGTCTACATCGCTTCGGCATATCTACCACGTTTTTATGTCCCTTTTGCAGTAATATTGAAACCATAGAACACATGATCTTTCACTGTTCTCGACTAGCTCCGGTCTGGAGATTAATTTCGAATGTATTCTCCACATATTACATTTCCTTACAAACGGTGATCTTCAGCACTCCACTACCATGCCAGACAACTCTCATGTTCACCTTCCTTTTTATTCTATCAGAATTTAGGTATCAGATATGGTCGTCAAGATGCAAAGCGATGTACGATCGAGTTATCGAGCCAGTCTCCACGATAGTTAGAAGGGTGAGAGCCGTTACTCGTGTTCGTATTCGGACAGACAAGTTTCGACTTTCAGAAGATGTGTTTACATCTCGTTGGTGTCCTATGACCTCTCCAATATTCGAGTATGTTGGGGAAGGTATAGACATTAAATTTTAACTAAAATTCAACCTGAACCAAAGTAAGTATGTGTTGTATGGGGTATGTGCATCTCGGGAGGTGCACAGTACCTCAAGATTAGATATACTTTGTGTTAACAAACCATTCATGTGTTTCTTTTCTTTCTTACAGATCCACCAGTTCCCGGTAACGTCACACATAACACTTGTTTTTCATAGTCTCAATATAATAAATCTCATTAGGATAAATTATACACTAATTGAGTACTTTAGATTTAATTGCCTCTTCCGCACACCAACAAGCACTGTTGGGGGACGAGAGAGGCGCCTTGTAAAACTAACTACACTTTAACTACTAACTTAAACTACACCGGTGCATATATTAAAAGTTTGTGGTTTTAATGTCCAGTAATCAGTCAGTGTAATCTATGTAACTATATAGTTGCGTAGTTACACCAGTCTAGTAAGTTTACTCTCCTTGCCACAAAAACGGGAAGAGGCAAAGGTTAATTTTATAATTTTTCGCCAATTATAATTTTTCGTCATACAAAAGTGAAGTTATAGTATTTTACAACTTGTTTAGGCACATACAGCGATCGTAGCTTCTATCAGTGAGGCTATGTTTGTGTGCTGACAATGC
>NW_013676869.1:12904-18366 GCF_000517525.1 Limulus polyphemus | reverse complement strand
AACAAATTCCCAGATTCCTTTAGCATGGGAGTTATTACACTAGTTCCAAAAACAGAGAGTCCACATTACGCAATGGACTACCGGCCCATCACTTTGTGTAACGTGGACTACAAGATCTACATGAAGGTAATTAAAATATGCCTTAGACGGGTCCTCCACCTTTTAATCCTGTCGTCCCAAACGTGTGCAGTTCCGGAAAGATCTCTTCTCCAGAATGCCGCCACAGTTCGGGACATTATACATGACATCACGACTAAAAGGAAACAGGGGTGCATTATCTCTATAGACCAGGCGAACGCCTTCGATAATGTCAGCCACCCCTTCATGTTTTTTTTTATCCTCTGTAAATACGGATTCCCCGAGAGGGTTTTGGAAAATCTATCACACATATACTCCAATATGACGTCATCCGTAAACGTCAATGGCCACATCTCAGACCCTACGAGTAGAATCGGGTGTCCATCAAGGTTGCCCGCTGTCATCTACGCTATACATTCTAACTTTCGAGGCCCTGTTGATGTCAATCAACACAACCCCACCATTGAGGGTTTTCTCACACTGGACCAACATCCAGTGCAACACAAGTGCCTCGCCCACGCTGACGACCTAACACTTACCTTGTTGTCGGAGACATCCATTCAGGAGGTGCTCCGCACCTGTACGGTATACGAACAAGCCTCCGGCGGACACATTAATTACCAAAAAACCCATGCGTTCTGGATAGGCCAGTGGCGTCACAGAACAGACTCACCCGGGGGCCTGACCTGGATGTCAGCGCCCGTGAAAATTCTGGGTATCTGGTTTGTCGCCACAGATACATTTCATAAAAACTGGGGCAGCAAACTCATCGAACTGTCTACTACTCTGGATAGCTGGTCTAACCTGGACATATCTTTCCTTAGTAAAGCACAACTCATTAAACAGGTGCTTCTTCCACCACTTCTTTTCCTCGACGATTGTTGCAAGAGTCAACAACTTAATTTTTCCATTTATATGGAATCGGAAATCCGAACTTGTGTCTCGAGACACTCTGACGCTACCCCCACGGCGAGGCGGCCTGGGTGTCCCGCATCTTTTTAATACTGTCTCGGCAGGTACCGCATCTCTCTACGCCGCAACCCTCCAATTGGAACTGGTGGGCTCTAGGTTCTTAGCCTACTACCTAGGTAGTAAGCTACCGATATTTACACCATTGGTTTCAACACAAATGCATTTCTACAAACCACCGGTATATATCGACCGCATGGTTGGAGGCCTCAGTAAAATAAACATCGTATATGACAAGAAGACGTGGGACATATACGACTTATCGAAGCCCACTCACCCTCCGAGAATCGAGCTGACACACACACACGAGTGCCATGGGAAAATGCATGGCGAAACATCCATGACAGGTGAATCACACACTTAAGGAGAGACTTCAACTGGAAACAGGCTCAACGTTTTACCTATCAATCAACGCCTACACTGCTTCGGCATGTCTACCATGTCCTTGTGTCCATTTTGTAGAAACATCGAAACTATAGATCACATGATCTTTCAATGTTCTCGCCTAGCTCCGGTCTGGAGAATAATCTCTAACATATTCTCCACATAGTACATCTCCCTGCAAACGGTGGTCTTTAGTGCCCCACTACCAGTCCAGACAACTCTAATGTTCACCTTTTTTTTCATTCTCACCGAATTCAAATATCAGATATGGTCATCAAGATGTAAAGCGACATAGGATCATGTTATTGAGCCAGTCTCCACGATAGTGAGAAGAGTGAGAGCCGTTACTCGTGTTCGTATCCGAACTGACAAGTTCCGATTATCAGAGGATGAGTTTACATCCCGTTGGTGCCCTATGACCTCTCCAATATTCGAGAATGTTGGGAGGGTATAGATATTAAATTTTAACCAAAACCAAAAACAAAGTAGAATATGTGTTATATGGGGTATGTGTATCTCGAGAGATGCATGGTACCTCAGGATCAGCTGAATAGCCGAGTCTGGAGCCTGAGGGACTCCGACTGGCATATGGGTGTTATTAACCCATTTATGTGTTCCCGTTTTCTTTCTTCCTTACAGGTCTACCAGTTACCTGTCCCTACATCTAGTTTTTTCCATAATTCACACATAACACCCATTTGTAATATCCTCACTACCGATACAACACATCTCACTATGATAATTTTCACTTGTACCCCACCATATATACGGTTCTTAATCGAGTACCTTAAAGTTAATTGCCTCTTCCACACAATTAAAAGCACTGTTAGGGGCCGAGAGAGGCGCTTTGTAACCTCTTCCCGATCCCTACTTAAACTACACCGGTGCATACATCAAAGTTTGTGGTCAAATTTAATGTCCAGTAATCAGTAATTTACGTAAATATGTAGTTACGTAGTTACACCTGTATCGTCAGTTTACTCTTTTGCCACAAAAACAGGTCGAGTTAAGTGAATACCCTGCCTTTTCGTCACGCCCAGAGTGCTTAGATGCCCTATGTACAGTTGCCAAACGCCATTTTTCACTACCGAACTTAAAACCGCATCACATTACCCTCAGAATTGCACAGCAAACACCAAACAAATCAAACATAGACACAATAAAAATTCTATACATAAATTGTCATGGTGACCTTATCACAAAAAAACTTGAAGTACACAATCTCAATAAACATGTCAAAGCCGATATCGTGATAATCTCAGAAACACTAGCCAAAAAAAGAACCACAATGTTAACATTCCAGGATTTAAATCATTCTCACTCCCGTACACAAATAACAGTAGAGGTATAGTTTTATACTGTAAAAATAATTTAACAAATAGCATTTCTATTGAAGAAAATTTTATTTCAAACATAATTGAAAATATTTTTTGCAACATCCATATCAACAATAGAATAACTATACCACTAGTAGCTATTTACTGTTCTCCATCCAAAGATTTAGATACAAATTTTCTGCAAACATGTTTATCAAGAAAACCTAAACCTATAATTTTAGGCGATTTCAACGCCCCACACAAAGATTTAAACGGAACAAGAAACACGTCCAGAGGCACATTAATCCCAGATTTACTCAACAGCAACAACATGCTAATCATGATCGGCCACACTCCCACTCATTATCACTCGCCAACAAACACGTACCATGTCTTAGATATTATAACAGTCCCCTACGAGCTAAAAAATAAGATCATTAACTTTACAGTCCATCAAGAAATTTCCAGCGATCACTTCCCCATCTCATGCGCAATACATAAACGAAGACTTCCCGCACCACAACTCCCACCAGTATACAACTACACAAAAACTGACTGGGATAAATTCAACGAACACTAAACAGTCTACTACCTCCTCTAATCACACTAATCAATACCAAACAGGATTTAGACACACGTGTCAATAATATCACACACGCCATTAACACAGCTATAACCGAAACCACCCTCTCAGCAGCAAGACAAAACTCGCAATCACATAATCACTGAAAATTAACCAGACTTCTAAATTTCTGCGAATCAAAAAATTTACTATCAAAATACCAAAATGCATAAAGGAAAAATAGACAAACGATAGACTATCTCACAAGAATTACAGAATCAATTTATAAATCATTTAACAACAACCAAGCCACTATATGTGTATTTCTGGATGTCAAAAAAGCCTTTGATAGTGCTGGCACAACGCCATCAAACATAAATTAATATAAATTATAAATTTTAGGGTTATTTTTTAGTGTATGTTCTGAGAGAGAGAGAAAGTCACCATGCCTCCACAAGCGTCGTCGGAAGTATAGTGATCATTATTATTATTCTTATACTTAGAATTTCCCACAACCCTTAAATAAAAGAGTTAAAAAGTAAACTTCTTTAAATATCATCGGGTACAGTAGAATTTTGCCTAGAAGTAAATTTAAAAACAAAGGAAAGTTAGATTTTAGATAGGGAAGCCGAAATGGCAACCCAAAAAAATACGGTAGTACAACGACTAAATTCTGTAGTATTCGAGTTCCCGGAGGGTACCCTACCCCATGAAGTTCTGAAAGCGCTCTATAAGCAAGTAGATCCAAAAAGTGTTGCGTGCCTCCAGGGGATTGGAGGTAACAGAGCTTGCTGTACCTTCACATCAATGGCAGCCACCAACAAAGCATTAGGAAAAGGTTATTTTGAGGTAAACGAACAAAAGGTTATGATCTCGCCAGCAGACAACAATGTGAAATGGTTAACTATAAGGGGGTTACATCATGAAATTCCCAACGAGTGTCTTACCGATGTTCTAAGCGAATTCGGTAAGGTTTTTGTTGTAACAAGAGACACGTACAAAGATTTCCCGGAAGTCCTTAACGGTAACTGGAAAGTTAAAATGGGCATGGCCAAGCCTGTCACTAATTTCATTCAAGTATTCCAATGCTGAGGTATGGTAAAGTACCCCGGCATGGTCAGACTGTGCGCCAAGTGTAAGAGGACCGGGCACCTGGCTGCAGAATGCACTGTCCCGCTCTGTAAGCGATGTGGTCAATACGGAACGGTACTGAAAAGCTAAACCATACGAAATTATAAAAGCGAAATTAAATTTAGAACAAAGGAATAGTGAGAAGAAGTAAGGTAAGCTATTTAAATAGTTAACCAGTGTAGACAGAAGGAAAGAAGATAAGGCCAGGGTGCCATAATGGCACAACAGATAAAGATAAATCGAAGAAACTCGATATTCACCGAGATTCCTGAAGGTGCGCTCCCGCACTATGTAATTAGAGCAATAGAGGAAAGTTTAGGTGAAGGTGCAGTAGAATGCCTACAACAGTCAGGCGGGAAAAAAATTTGTTGTTCTTTAACATCGTACAACATAACGACGAAGGCCATGGGTATCGGGCATTTTACCTATAAGGATACAGAATACAAGTACACCCCAGCAGGTACGAATGTTATAACAGTACGAATAAAACATCTCCCACACGAGGTGCCAAATGAGTGTGTAGTAAGTGCTTTGTAGGAGTATGGCAAAGTACTAGGTGTAATTCGAGAAACCTACTCAGAGAGCAAGGTGTTTAATGGAGCAAGAAGGGTACGTGTAGATATGTCGGAACCAATCCCAAATTTCCTGTATGTAGGTCAATTCAGGGTAATGGCGAATTGCCCTGGAATGAAAAAGCTGTGTGCGAAATGCAAGGAGGAAGGGCATTTCGCGGCCGACTGCACGGCCAAAATTTGTAACAAGTGCAGCGAAGTAGGACACCTGCCCACAGAATGCGTCAAAGGATGTAAAAAGTGTGGAGGAGATCACCCACATAGGCAGTGCAGAGTGAAGAGTTTCTCGGCTATAGTGAAGGAATGAGAAGAGGAAGTGAGTATCGAAAATGAAGTGGAAGAAATCCTGAATGAAGTTATAGATAAGGTATGTGAAAGTGTAGAGAAAGAAGTAAACACAATGGAAGTATATATGGTAGAAAAAGAATGGGAGGAAAAAAAGTAGAAGTT
>NW_013676869.1:2972-12040 GCF_000517525.1 Limulus polyphemus | reverse complement strand
AGGACAGCGTCTAAGTTACAATATCTAGGAAAAGAAATAGCTAAAGAAAATAGAAGTAAAATCCATAGATTGGAAAGAGATATGACTAGTTTAGCACGATTTGCCAATAGCGACTCCAATTTCATGGAGTCAATAGGAATAATAAAGCAAGAATTAGACCAAGTTTATGAAGAAAGGTTAGAAAGCTTAAGGATAAGAGCAGGAATATTGAAGGAGAAGAAAAATTTAACAGTGACTTTTACAGACGGCTTAAGAATAGAATAAATAGATCATTAATAACACAACTTAAGAATAAAGAAGAGCAGGTAGTAACAGATAGAAAAGGCATAGAAAAATATAATATTAGACTTCTACAAGGAACTATAGCCCTAAAACAATAGATAGAGGTAAGTGGGAGGAGATGACTAAATACCTTCCCACACTTCCGAAGGAAGCAGAATACCTAACAAAAGCTATAACAATAGAAGAAGCGAAATTAGCGATGGCAAGTTTCGGCAAGAAAAAAGCCCCAGAGCCAGACGGACTCTCAGTAGAGTTCTATGAACAGTTCTGGCACATAATAGGTCAACCATATGTTGTAATGCTAAACAATAGTGTATTAAATAACAGATTACCTCCTTCATTGAAAGAAGGTATAATCAGCCTGCAGTGTAAGGATTCTTCAGATCTCATTAACCATTACAGTCCTCTTACGCTCAGCAATGTTGATTATAAAATATTTGTTAAGTGCATAAACAATAGATTAGTAACCACGTTAGATCACCTAATTAAGTCTGCCCAGACATCTGCAGTCCCTGGAAGAGACATGCTCTTTAATGTTAACATGCTCAGGGACATAATACAAATATCAAAAAGTAGAGGCTCTCCGGCGTGTGTAATCTCACTCGATCAGGAGAAAGCCTTTGACAGAATAAATCATAGTTTTATGTTTTATGTATGAAGTAAATACGGCATACCGGACGATATAATAAAATGGATAAAACTGATATACAGTAATGTAACAGCTAAAAATCAACATAAATGGACATATAACAGATAGTTTTAGTATAGGAAATGGAGTAAGACAAAGATGTCCCCTCTCCCCCACCTTATACGTGTTAGTCATTGAATGTTTCTTAGCTAGTGTAAACTCTGACCCGGAAATAGTCGGTGTACACATACCAGGGAACTACGCACACGGATGACGTAACCCTGACCCTGACGACAGATGTATCCATCTCCAAATGTTTTATAACCCTTAATAGTTTCTGTATTGCAAGTGACTCAAAAGAAAATAGAGAAAAGTCTAAAGGTTTTTGGTTAGGGAGATGGAGAATCAGAAATGATTCTCCAGCTAATATCACATGGACCAAAAGTCACATTAAAATATTAGGAATCTGGTTAGGTCCATTCGACCCAACCAGATATAACTGGCAAATTAAAATTAAACAAGCAGCAGAGAAAATCAATGAATGGAAGGATAATGAACTTTCAATGTTAGCCAAAGCTCAAGCAGTTAAGCAAATAATTTACCCCAATCTAGTGTACTTAGGTAGAACACTACCTCCCGGCGAGACAGAAATTAAAAAGATAAAACAGATGGTATACCAATTCATCTGGAATTATAAGGATGAGCGTCTATCTTGAGAAGTAGTCAACTTACCCACAAACGAGGGAGGGTTAGGACTACTCAGTTTCAGCAAACATTTAACAGCAGTTACAATAGGAAACACAACTAAAATCATGGGGGTCTGAACACAACTGTACGTTGTTTTATAACTACACAGTTGGATTCCACGCCAAATATTTCATAGAAAAGATAAAGCCACAAGCACTACGAGCTGACAAGCCCCCTGCATACCTAAACTCAGTAATAGAAACAGTTAAAAAGCTTGTTAAGGAAAAACCTCAAATTAAAATACACAATATGTCAATAGAGAAAATATATGAAGCAATAAACCCAAAGGTTACAGCCAAAATAGTAGCAGAATACCCAACTATCAACTGGAAAACAGCATGGGTAACAACCAGCAATAGAAAAATAGAGGCTAAAAGACGAGATTTAAATTATAAAATAGCTCACAATATAGTCAGCACCAGAGTTAGACTATACAGTTTTAAATTAACCAAAACGAATAAATGTCCGTACTGTCAGTGCATAGAAACGGTAAAACACACTTTCTATGGCTGCCCATACATAAATGTATTTTGGAGAAGGGTTGCCATAATATTCGGAATAGGTAAAATAAATTACACTACTGTCCTGTTTAACACACCGTTACCAGTGAATTTTGTTCATAAATTTTCTCTGTTATTCCTTGTGAGTGAATTTAAATATCAGATCTTGTCCGCGAGATATAAAGCTGTATACGAGGAAACAAAAGAAAGTGTTCCGGTGGTGATAAGAAAGGTAAGAACAAATAAAAGAATAAGGCTAAAGACAGACTACCACCGTCTATCAGAGGAAGAGTTCAAGAAGAGATGGGCCCCGGAAGTGTCGAGAGTTTTTCAGCAGAAAGGCGGATTTTTCACTATGTCAGCGTAGACGACAATCGCAAACTCGGCGGACCGGCCAACGCTGGAGACGCAAGTCTGGTCAGTGATTGTGTTTGTGTACTTAACCTGCACAGGTGCTAGAACAAATGGCTCGTGGACTGTGAAAAAAGTGACTTTGACTGTGCAGGTTAAGTTGTGTTGTGCAACTAACATATGTGTGAAACCCCTTTCATCCCAACTGGTAATGGAAGAAAAAAAGGAAGCTACGAAAGTATGAAACGACTAAAGTAACGAGTATAAGGGTGTCCTACAAAAGGGTAAGTAGGGTAAGTTCATTTGTATCCTTAATAGTTTGTAGAATTGACTGTGGTTGCAGGGTAAGGTGGAGACATGCCTTACTCTCTTCACACAGTAAGGGTTTAGTTAGAATAGTTAGTGTGTTATCTGAACTGTACGAGATGGAGTCTTGAAGCCTACTCCTGGAACGCAGCGGAGGAAGCTCGATGGTTGCTATGAGGGGGACGAAGCCTTTTGGCTGAAATTCCTGACGTGGCTGATCGTCGAGTTGAAACTGACTCGTGTCTTCAGGGGCCGTGGGCATGGTGATTTGTCCTGGTCGGCGGGCTGTGCTGGGATGGAAGTTCTTGGAGATCGAGAAGAACTCGGGGTTTTATCCCAATTTGAACCGGACCTGAGACGACCGTCCTTGGTATGGCTAGCTGTCGAGTTGATAGTTTATCATGTTACCTGGTTTTGGGTGTATGGAAGTGAGTTCAGAAATTTCAGGCGTGTCGTGGAAATTACCTCTTTGAGAAAGGGAGGACCTCCAGTGCTTGCATGTCTCTGTTCCTGTCCCTTGTTTTGGCTTATAGGGCTGGAACACAAAAAAGAGTATGTAATGTGTTTGGGGTCACGAATTGACTTGGAGTGTAAGGACCCGACATGCTGGATAGTCTGGATCAATATAGTTACTCAATATAGGTAAGAACTTAAATTCCGGACGTAAATCGAGTGTAGTCTATTGTCGTTTACCAACAGTAAGGCTAGCACTTAAGGTTAAAAATTGTTTTTCATTGGAAAATGTAGAGGAATGTGTACTATGTCTTAGTTTTAACAGCATCAGGTGTGGGAGGGTAGCTGAGTACAGTTACAACTCCAACATCTAAACTGCTCAGAGTAAATATATGTGGGAAGATGACGATTCAAATAGGTCATTAAGAGGTAAATTTTAGTAAGAAATGAGTAATTGTGTTGCCCACAAAAACACGAATCTACAGAGTGGAACTTGCTACGTAAAAACGTTTGCTTCGGTGGTCCAGGACCCCGTCCCCGAGTAAATGGGGCCAGAGGTTAACAAATATATATTAATAAATGAAGAAAACCAAGATAAGGAAATATATATTATCAGGAGAAAATAGTAAAACCAGTGGAAGAAAAACAAACCGTAAAAAAACGAAAATGCAGTAAGCATGGAAGTAACTTCAGATGTAGATAGTGCCAGCTAGTGATTGATGAGATATTGTCAATCGCAAAAAGACTTTGAACTCAGCGAATCATCTTGGTCAGGTCACCGAGAAGAAACGGGTCCAGACGCCGTCGTCCACAAACATTTTTGTAAGGACAAAAATAAAAAAGGGCCTCTGGAACAAAGGCCCAAAGGTAAATTAGGTTTGAGCTAGATATAAGCTTTAGGTGAAATTAAGGTCTACTACACGGACAATAGACAGAACAAAACAAAGTATACACAAATAGAAACCATCCACAATGTCTATCCTTCTTAACACTCAAGGGTTTAGAAAGGAGAAGAAACAAGAATTTGTAAGAGATTATATGAACAGAAAAGAAATAGATATCCTATTCCTAGAAGAAACACATATTCACACCCACGAACAAATAAAGAAATTCAAAGATAAGTTTAAACTTCGCTCTTGTTGGAGTTTTGGAAATAATATAAATTCAGGAACAGGAATTATAATAGGTCCAAAATTCGCAGGAAATATCAAGCATTTTAGACACGATGAATGGCAGAATATGCCTCATCGATGTCGAAATGAATAGTAAAATATTAAGAATTATAAATATATATGCCACAGACAAAGATACTATCAGAAAACAGTTTTTAGGAATTTATATAATTATCTATACTGTACCTATGACATAATAATGGGTGGAGACTTCAACGTAGTTTTAAACGCTATCCTGGACAAAAGAAATGGAACTACCACATTAGACGAAATAGCACAATTATTCAAACGTGTAGTAGAAACCTTTAACTTAAGTGACACCTGGCGACACCTCAAAGGTCATGAACCCGGGCTTACATACTGGAGTAGTTCCGGGGTGGGGGTCAGGCTTGATAGATTCCACACCAGCTACGAAACAGTGGCTTGGATGGATCAAACCTGAATAAGTCCCTTAGGGACAAGGGTATTTTATGTTAGCGATCACCACTGTGTGTATCTTAAAGTTAAAATACCAAACACGGCCCAGTGGTCAGGGACGTTGGAAACTCAATGTCTCTCTCCTAAGTGAAGAACATGTAAAAAAAATATGATATTAAAAAATAATTTATAAATCTATGCAAACAAACCACCAGCCCTCTCTGTTGGGAAAACCTCAAAAATATAGCCAAAAATAAATTTAAAAAACACGGAAAACAAGAAGCTCGAAAAATATACAAAGAAATAGACATCCTAGAAAGAATACTAACAACACTATCAGGTAACAATGAAAATAACCCCAAATTTATAGAATCCATACAGATAATAAAATCAGAATTAGAAGAACTATATACTCAAAAATTTGAAAACCTAAAAATTGAAAATGAAGAAAAATTCTCAAGTTTCTTCTATAAACAGTATAAAGAAAAACAAAAGCAGCCTAAAAGATGAGACTGGAAAAAGTCAAAACAACCCACAGAACATGCTAAACATAGCGACAAATTTCTTCACAGAACTATATTCGGAAAAAATAATAGGTAAAACTAAATGGACCAATATCACAGAACACACAATAGCACTGGCAAACGATCAAAGTTTTCTACTAGACCACCCACTAACAACAGAAGAATGCTTAGAGACAATAAGATCAATGAAGTTAAACAAAGCCCTCGGACCCGATGGACTCCCAGTAGTTTTATAAAACATATTGGGAGATAATAGGAGAAAATTTACAGTAATGCTACATAGTAACCTAGAGAAGAACACACTCCCAGACCCCTTCAAAACAGTCATAATCACACTACATAGTAAAAAATAAAAAAATAAATACAGAACAAAGATTACAGACCAATAACATTATAAAACGTAGACTATAAAATTTTAACAAAATGTATATCAAACAGAATCAGAAAAAGTCATAGAACAGTTAGTAAAAACACCCAAACATGCAGCATTCCAGGCAGAAGTATTCAAAAATACACAACACAACAGAAACACCCACGGATATGTACTGACCATAGATCAGGAGAAGGCGTTTGACGAGTCAACCACAACTTTGTCCTGTTCATATTGGAAAAGTACAATATCCTCACAAGACTAGTAAATTGGATCCGCACAATATATAAAGGTGTCATAGAGGTGATCAACTTAAACGGGCACTTGTCCAGGGAAATACCTGTCAAGTATGGGGTAATACAGGGTTGCCACCTGTCCCCCACCCTCTTTGTCCTGACAATCGACTGTCTACTTTCTAAAATAGTACGATGTCAGAACATCGAGGGGGGTCGCCACTCCCGGTAACGAACTCTTGCAGCAGAAGGTAATGGCGCACGCGGACGACGTCACACTAACATCAGAACAATCAATAGTCCAGAGTTTAGAAATAATAAACTATTACAGTTCAGCCACAGGCGCTAAAGTAAACCACAAAAAAAACAATAGGTTTCACAATAGGTAAAAGCAAAACACATACAAGCAACATCCCACATGTTAAATGGACATCCGAACAAATAAAAATATTAGGAGTTTGGTCTGGGACTACCAGACCTACGAACACAACACTCTGGACCAAAACTGTTTAACAACGTGTAACATACTAGAAAATGAACACCCGGGAACAAACTTCCAAAGTTTTCTCCTAGGTATACATAACAGGCACTTCCAGCATACAACAGATCAGTCAATAAGAATTTCAGCCCCCCCCCCCTTCTATTTAAAAATAGTATTCCCTCAAGTATGGAAAAATACAGGTAAGAGAATAACTCAAATGAAAACACAAAAAAATATATAAAATATTACAAACACAAAGAACACCCAAGTAAAAAAAAAAAAAAATAACCCCAACGTAGCATGGGCGAAACTCTGGGACAGAGTAAACTCCCGAAGGCTCGAAGCCTCAAGGAGAGATCTGTCCTGGAAAATAGCCCACGAAATAATACCGGTAAGAAGCCGACTAGGTTCCTTTCATATAACAAGCACGAAAATCTGCCCATCATGCCAAAATATAGAAACAGTCAAACACACAATGTACGACTGTGTTACAGCGGCGGCAACCTGGCGCAAGTTCGCCCACATATTCAACGTGAAATATATATCACACACAACGGTTTTTTTCTGTCATCCTATTCCTGTCACTAAACCTCATGTTTTCTCTTTCCTATACTTACTAGGAGAATTTAAAGCACAAATCTGGGCCGCCAGATGTAGAGCCATCTTCCAGCGCTCCCAAACCGACATCTCCGAAAACGTAAAGAAAGTAAGAGTGACAGTCCGGGAACGAATCCAGTCAACATCAGGAAGATTTCGAAAAGAAGTGGATTCCCCAAGATTCATCTATTTTCCAGCTCATCAGTTTTGATAGTGCTTCCCCCAGCTACCCGTGAACAGTACCCATGGAGACACAACACAGTATTCTGCGATGCCAGGTGAGATGAAAGGCGGAAGGCCAGTTTGGGGATTGGAGGGTCGGACCCTGATACAGTGTGTGTTATTCGTGTTTCGCCCGCTAATGAACTCGGGTTCTGTGCCTTTCTTTGGAAATGGATCGAAAGTGATACAGTGAGTTTACCTACCGCTAATAATCGGGTGATCTACATCTTTGTGCAAGTGTTAAGTGTTTATCTGTCGTTTCTAATAATTTTCCTTTCCAGTTTCCTCTACAAACTAAGTGAAAGAATAGGAAAAATACCTCAAACCTCACCTATTTGGGTAAGTAACATCATTTATTCCCAATAGGCTAAAAAATAAAGTATGCCGAGCGTAGTATCTTTATTTCAACAGCCTCGAGAGGCCACGAACATCAAGATCCGCGAAGCAAAAGTTCTCTCTAGAGAAAAGTAGAGGACGTCCCGAGGGAAATCCTCGAAACCATAGAGAAACCTAGAGAATTGTTTCTAACCTTATATGTAGTTTAACATTTTCAGATAAAATAGTCGCCGTCGAAAGACAGAGTGACGAAAAATTCCCCGAGGGCAGCTTAAGTGAGTTAATGACCGGGTCGTGTTTATAAACCTGGCCGACCTCAAGTAAGCCTAAAGCAAACATTTGTGGGTAAACCTTTGTTAAGAACTAAAATCTAGCGACTATAGTCCAATGTTATTAAGTCAAAATATTTTAGTCTTGTTATTTCCCACAAAAACAAGTATCGTTAACACTATGTTATCGGAGCTATGTGACGCCACAGAATACAGCGCTAACTGGTGGGAAAGCCTGAAAACCAGAACAGCGTCTAAGTTCCAATATATAGAAAAGGAAATAGCTAAATAAAATAGAAGTAAAATCCATAAATTAGAAAGATACATGACTAGTTTAGCAAGATTTACCAATGGCGACTCCAATTTCATGGAGTCGATAGGAATGATAAAGCAAGAATTAGACCAACTATATGAAGAAAGGTTAGAAAGCTTTAGGAAATAAGCAGGAATAAGGAATATTGAAGGAGAAGAAAAATTTAACAGTGACTTTTACAGACGGATTAAAAATAGAATAAATAGATCATTAATAACCCAACTTAAGAATAAAGAAGAGCAGGTAGTAACAGATAGAAAAGGCATAGAAAAATATAATATTAAACTTCTACAAGGAACTTTATAGCCCTAAAGAAATAGATAAAGGTAAGTGGGAGGATGTGACTAAACATCTTCCCACACTTTCGAATGAAGCAGAATACCTATCAGAAGAAGCAAAAATAGCAATGAAAAGTTTAGGAAAGGAAAAGTGTCAGGGCCAGACGGACTCCCAGTAGAGTTCTATGAACAGTTCTGGCACATAATAGGTCAACCATATGTTGTAATGCTTAACAGTAGTGTATTAAATAACAGATTACCTCCTTCATTCAAAGAAGGTATAATCAGCCTGCAGTGTAAGAAGAACTCTTCAGATCTAATTAAAGATTATAGACCCCCTTACACTCAACAATGTTGACTATAAAATATTTGCTAAGTGCATAAACAATAGATTAGTAACCATGCTAGATCACTTAATTAAGTCTGCCCAGACATCTGCAGTCCCTGGAAGAGACATGCTATTTAATGTTAACATGCTCAGGGACACAATACAAATATCAAACAGTAAAGGCTCTCCGGCGTGTGTAATCTCACTGGATCAGGAGAAAGCCTTTGCCAGAATAAATCATAGTTTTATTCGATGACGAGG
>NW_013676869.1:0-2011 GCF_000517525.1 Limulus polyphemus | reverse complement strand
ATAAATGGACATATTACAGACAGTTTTAGTATACAAAATGGAGAAAGACAAGGATGTCCCCTCTCCCCCACCTTATACGTGTTAGTCATTGAATGTTTCTTAGCTAGTGTAAACTCTGACCTTGAAATAGTCGGTGTACACATTCTAGGTAACTACGCCATCTAGCAAAAGTGCCTTGCGCACGCGGATGACGTAACCCTGACCCTGACGACCGATGTATCCATCTCCAAATGTTTTAAAACCCTTAATAGTTTCTGTAGTGTAGTGGCTCAAAAGTTAATAATGAAAAATCTTAATGTTTCTGGTTAGGGAGATGGAGAATCAGAAAAGATTCTCCAGCTAATATCACATGGACAAAAAGTCCCATTAAAATATTAGGAATTTGGTTAAGTGCATACGACCCAACCAGATATAACTGGCAAATTAAAATTAAACCGGAAACGGATAAAATAAACGAATAGAGAAACAATGAACACTCAATGTTAGCAAAAGCTCAGGCAATAAGGCAGATAACTTACCCCAACTTAGTATACTTAAATACAACACTACCTGCCGGCGAATTAGAACTGAAAAAGATAAAGCAAATAGTGTAACAGTTTATCTGTAATTATAAGGCCGAACGCCTATCCAGAGAAGTAGTCAGCCCCACCTCAGTTTAAAGCACATCTCTCCCCAAAAACCTTAAACTTAAATCCATATATGGAAAAAAACGATTGTGCTGACCAATAAACACAAAAAGATTCAATTAAAGTTATAGTGCCTTCTAGAAAACGCATCCAAAACCTTAAATTCTGGAAATTAATCCCGGAAATCCATCAAGATATTAGCAATAGACGACGCTAACGCAAATTATTTATCAGAACCCGCGATAATCAAATCAAGACACTAATCAATGCTGAATAATAACCAGGTCAAAAACTAATACAGGAACAACAGTAAAGTAATTGGGAAAAATTTCTGCATTTCTGTAGACCAATCCAAAAAGTCACATGACACCTTTTGGAAGAAATTTGAATCAATATGCCAGTCTACTAAAACTAACAACCCCCATAACATTAAATACAATAATAAATATGCCACCTCTGATAGTGACAAAAGTAATATATTCGCGGAATTATTAAAATTGCATTAAAAGATACCCAACTTGTCAACCTCTGATATTTTAACGAAATAAACAATATCATCTCCAGAAATAAAGATACATTTCAACCAAAATTTTCACAATCCGCGATTTCTCCAACAGACCAACATGAATTTTCATCTTGCCTGATAACCTTAGCCGAAGTGAAAATAAATATTAAATAGTTGAAATATAGAAGTGACCCAGGTGAAGATGGTATAAATAATCTAATAATTAAAAACGTTCGGGACACTTACCTTAGCTACATCACATCTCTGTTTAACTTGCCGCTTAATTCAGGATATTACCCTCCTGATTAGAAATCTTCAATAATCCGAGTCATACCCAAATGAACAAAAGACCTCCATGACCCAGCTATAGACCCATTAGTCTGTTAAATAATATTGGGAAATTATTATAAAAAATCATCACGAAAGGACTTCTCTATCTAGAATCTGAAAACATCCTGTCAAACATTCAAAACGCTTCTAGAAGAAATAGACAAACAGCTGACCACCTAGTTAGGTTAATAGAATCAGTTTTTCAGGTATTTAACAGGAATCATGTAGCAGTAGGAGCATTTTTTAAATGTCAAGCGGGTCTTTGATTCCGTCTGGCATGATGCACCACTCTACAAGCTAGCTAAACTAAACCTACCGTCAAAAATAACCCGTTGGACTGCCAGGTTCTTATCAGACAGGATAGCAAAAGTTAAAATAAACAGTGTATTATCTAATCCCTTCCATTTAGAACCAGGAGTACCCCAGGGTTAGGTCATTAGTCCACCTTTATAGATTCTGCTTGTAAATGACATACAGTTCCCAAAGTTAACCTCTACAAACGCGTCACAGTATGCTGATGACGTAGCTGTATGGAGCACGTAGTGTAACA
>NW_013676868.1:7780-14216 GCF_000517525.1 Limulus polyphemus | reverse complement strand
ACTCTACATGTTTCGACGTTACACAGTTAAAAACATTTTATTTAGGCCTATCTATGGCCTTCAAAAAGTTGACAACTCTACATGTTTCGACGTTACACAGTTAAAAACATTTTATTTAGGCCTATCTATGGCCTTCAAAAAGTTGACGACTCTACATGTTTCGACGTTACACAGTTAAAAACATTTTATTTAGGCCTATCTATGGCCTTCAAAAAGTTGACGACTCTACATGTTTCGATGTTACAACGTATAGTTTTTGAAGGATAATTTTACGGTTTCTAATTAATCCACGTGCGAACCATCAGGAGTGGGTGGGGAGGGCTAAGCTCCTATGAGCGAACACCCTTGGACGTACATTTGGAATTTCTTCTCAGGGCCCTTCTACTTTCCAGTCGTGGTTTAAAAAAGTTAACCCTGTTATTTTATTTTTTCTGCTCTTCTGTATTAAGTGGTCTATAGATCAAGACCTTGAGCAGTGAAGGTTTAGTGAAAGACATGCAACTGAGATGTTCAGATGGCTAGGAGACTACGAGTGTGCATGTCTACGAAAGAATACTAAAGAAGCGACACCATATTTTTTAGATCGAAAAAAAAAATAATAATTTTAATCGAAAGGTCATGCTAACAAAAACTGTATTGTTTCAAAAACAATCACTAAAACTTAGTAGATGTTAAAACCAACGTCCGACCTATATAAATAGTCACGTTTAACGAACTATGGCGGTTTTTTCTTAATTTTGATAACAATGTTAGAAAAAAAAACGACCTTTACACTTCAAGATAACTACAAGAGAACCTATATTTTAACCGACATTTCGCCTTTGCGGCTTCTTCAGGGCTAGTAAATAAAACCATTTGATATTAGAACATTCGTTAAATTATAAAACTGCCTGTGATGTTTTATTTATTCAACAATGATGTTAGGGTTAAGAAATAATCAACAAATCATTCATTGACAAACGATATTAACCTGTTTACAAAGGAATATATAAACAATACTATGTGTTATAACAATGATATATTACTACAGAGCAGGGGAGTAGTCAGCACTAGAGAGTATGAAAGCTTATAACGCTAAAAACCGGGTTTCGATACCCGTGATGGGCACAACACAAATAGCCTATTGTGTAGCTTTGTGCTTAACAACAAACAAACAAAGACGTGTAGTTTTTCTTCCATACAAATAATTTAAGCGACTTTTCTGAAAGTCAAGTGTTTATTTAAAAACATCAGAAAGTAGTGGACCTCCAAGTTTTGTAGGCTCTTCTCCCCATCGGCTACACTCCTGCACAGTGTAGCCTGCATAGCTTTATAAACTAGACGCGCTCATTGTAAAATTTAGATGCAATTTGAAGGATGGACAAAGGATATTTCTACCATCATTTATCTACTTAATAAAAAACTATTTTCTTATGTCATTAAAAAGCTATTTAAATATTTCGGTGTTTTTGAAACAGTAACGCATTTTGTCTTTTAGTTAGCTAACATAACGTATTTCTATGTGACTATACGAGTCCTAGAGTCTGGGACGTTTCGTTACGACATCCAAGTTACCATTACATCGTTACAAAAAGTTTTGTTAGAAGTGTTTTTTTGTGATTGGTGAATGTTGTTACTAGATACACTACTATGATACACGTGTTATATTTTCAAATGTTCAAGTTATTAAAGGAGTTTTGGATCCAAGTCAAAGTATGCTAAATTACAATAAATATTTTTGTCGACCTAAACCGTTTTTACTGTAATTTATGTTTTATGTAACGCTGTTCATGACACCCACTAACCACCCGTAACACATCGTAAAAGAGGCTTAGACGACCTCTCACCCTCATAGCGTTATGACATTTTTGAATGTTCCCCAAATGGGGATCTATTATCATTTTATATTGTTGTTGCCAGTCGATATTGTTATTGCCAGTCAGTTTTATACTTACAAAACTACTTGTCACAAAATCAATATTCGTAACAAAAAAACTGCCATCTCACAAAAATGACGTAACAAGAATGCACACGTCACAAGTTGTCCTATGAGATGGCAACGAAATATCCAATAAAAAAATGTCCGCGTCCCATTCAAATATCCATTACAGATTACTAAAGACATTTTACCAATGAAACTCTCGTGTTTCACATTCGAAGATACCGGAGTTCTGAACGTGATGTCTCCTGGTGGAGAAGCTGTAAGTCTACGGACGTACAACGCTGAAATCCGAGGTTTGATTCCCTACATTGGACACAGCAGGTAGCCCAACGTGGCTGAAAAAAAAAAACGTTGTGTGAATGATAGTTTTTTATGTATTTAATAAATCTTTTCGTTATAAGGTTACAGTTCGAAGAATCTTTAAACTTTTAAAGCAAGGTAAACATTTCTATACGATTTTTTTTCTAATATGTTTTTTAAATCTCGAAATTTCTGGCTTTAACATGTCTTATTAAAAGTAAATATTTCTATAGAAAATTAATCTATAAAATAATAATTAAAATCATATACATTATGCAAATTTCCTTAGAGATGGACATTTCAAAAGAATGTGCAGGTATAGAACCCTGAACTTGCTGAAACCATTTGTAGCTCTTTAAAGATACGACATTTTAGATTTGTTGACAAAGATATTTTTATAATAAGTTCATACATCAGCTGTTAACAAGTGTTATAAATATTCGCTATTTTACACGTATAGAATGCTTTACATTTATACACTCTTAGAAACTGTACAAACCACCCCTTTAAAAACGCACTCTAACGGTACAAACTGTTAACTTGTATACGTACGAACGTTTCTTGTTCTTCAGTTTTATAATATCACTAAAAATAAAATAAAAATAAATCAAATTTTTTCTTTCTCTTTTCTAACAGGTGTCTTCTGTGAAGCGATCTGGGATTCTTTTTATTGCTGGCCAGCGACACCTGCCGGAGAAATGGCTTTACGATCATGTTCCGAAATATTTACACACAATCACGTTCCTATAAATGTGAGGACGATGGAAAAAGGTATGAAATAGTACCAATAATTTTAAGAGTTTTTCACGCCTGTTTTATATTTAAACAATATTATCATTATTAGAGTTGCATAAGAAAACTATTGTTGAATCTGTATAACAAAGCCATGTTTAAACTGTTAAAATATACAGTTATTGTAAGGACTATCATTTAAAACATTGTTATTAGGTTGCATTACGAAGACATGTTTATGCTATTAAAACATACTGTTGTTAAGTGACTGTCTGTAATTCTAATACTTCGTTATAACTTAAATGAAATATTAAAATGGAAGATTAATACATAGAACAATTTAAAATATATTAAATATATATGAGAAAGTGTTAGAGGTGGACAAATGAAAGTTGGTTGAGGGGTTTATAAGCTCTAGTGATAATAAACTTTATTTACAAGAAATATTTAATTTACTTAATGATACATTCTCTGTTTATAAAATCTATGGTTTAAACGGCAGAGACTAACATACTTTAAATTTATAAAAAAATCCCGTATATTGGAACTACTCTCCTTCTTCAGTCATATGATTTTTCTCCACTGATGAGCCAATTTTTGGCAGGATTCTTCTCCTTACCTCATCTGATATTTTGGCAGGATTCTTCTCCTTAGCTCATCTGATATTTGGCGGTATTCTTCTCCTCTGATCATCTGATATTTGGCAGGATTCTTCTCCTTTGATCAGCTGATTTTTGGCAGGATTCTTCTCCTCTGATCATCTGATATTTGGCAGGATTCTTCTCCTGAGCTCATCTGATATTTGGCAGTATTTTCCCCTCCGGACAGCTGATTTTTGGCAGGATTCTTCTCCTTAGCTCATCTGATATTTGGCAGTACTTTTCCCTCCGGACAGCTGATTTTTGGCAGGATTCTTCTCTTTAAATCATCTGATATTTGGCAGTACTTTTCCCCTGCGGACAGCTAATTTTTGGCAGGATTCTTCTCCTCTGATCAGCTGATTTTTGGCAGTACTTTCCCCCTCTGATCAGCTGATATTTGGCAGGATTCTTCTCCTTTGATCATCTGATATTTGGCAGTACTTTTCCCCTCCGGACACCTGATTTTTGGCAGGATTCTTTTCCTGAGCTAACCTGATATTTGACAGGATTCTTCTCCTTTGATCATCCGATATTTGGCAGTACTTTTCCCCTCCGGACACCTGATTTTTGGCAGGATTCTTTTCCTGAGCTCAACTGATATTTGGCAGTACTTTTCCCCTCCGGACACCTGATTTTTGCCAGGATTCTTCTCCTCTGATCAGCTGATTTTGGGCAGGATTCTTCTCCTCTGATCAGCTGATTTTGGGCAGAATTCTTCTCTTCTGATCAGCTGATTTTGGGCAGGATTCTTCTCCTCTGATCATCTGATTTTTAGCAGTACTTTTCCCCTCCGGACAGCTGATTTTTGGCAGGATTCTTCTCCTCTGATTAGCTGATATTTTTCTCCAATATTCGTCTTCTATGATCATCTGATATTTGGTAAATTCTCACTCTTTTTTATCAGGTGATTTTAGTAACTGTGGCTAGAAGGCCATAACCTGTAAGTTTTTATTTTTACTTGGCAAATATCAACTAAAAAAACATTAGATAAACATATTTATTTTAACGTGACCACCTTTCGGTGGCTCAGCGAAAAGCTCGAGGGCATATGACGCTAAAATTCGGGGTTTGATTCTTAGTTTGGGCGAAGCGTAAATAGCTCATTGCGTAGCTTTGTGGTTTTTAAAAAAGAAAACTTATCGTTCCCATCATATCGTGATAATTTAATTGACTTTTGTGGGTCCCTGTAGCAGATGTATTTTCTTTTCGTCTATAGCTTACGCTTACCGTTATTGTAACGAAAACGGTGATTGGTTATGGGGCGAGTGGACGAACTATACAGAATGCCTTGAGCTACTTCACCAGGTAAGAAGAATTTGGAATAAAATTCACTATAGAAGTTTATTGGACTCGAATAATACATTATCTTTTGAACAATTTACGAAAGTTGATATTAAGACTTTGCAATAAAATTATAAATTTACTGTTAAAAACAGGTCTAGTTTTCGTATTAACCACCAGGGGAACACCAACTTGAAAAAAACACAAAAAAAACTTCTATATTCTCCTTACATACCTAATCAAGCATTATATACAAAAACCAAAAATACTATCTTTATTGCTACGGTACATTATATATTTCATAAACTAATCTTAACTATAATATTTACTGCTCAAACGCCACCCAGTGGCACAGCGGACTTACAACGCTAGAAACCGGGTTTCGATACCCGTGGTGGGCAGAGCACAGATAGCCCTTTTGTAACTTTGTGCATAATTAAAAACAAACAAACAATACTACTCAAAGTAAATGTTCAACCAACGCCATCTAGGTATCCAGAAACATTAGTGATCCGAAATACAGGAAATAAAGTCTAGTTAATATTTATAACTACAATGTACGAAAGAACGAAGATGGCGTTCTCTCCAACCTACCCGTATGTTCATCAAATCGTTTTCATCCTTCCCCCCCCCTCTCTGTATCCTTAACCTAAACTGTTCTTACATTTCTGACGAAGACAGTTAAGGGGTAGTTAATTAAGCTTTATGTAGGTAAGAACTGTAAACTCTGACATAACCTTTAAAATCATTTATTTATTTATTTTTAAGAGCATGAAATCATATTTTGATCATCGACTCTATTATACCAATGCTTAACTTCAGCGAATAAAATGATATGCATATATGAACGTTCTTCCATTTAGTTTCCTTCTCGAGAGAGTGATCTCCTTCCTAATAGGTCTGACGTCATTATTTGTCTGTATTGTGTTATAGTTTGAAATTCATTTCACTTGAGGGCAGTAGTGGTTCTGTTAAAAATATCCTGACCTTATAAATATAAATAATCGTTCATTAGGACAAGTACCCATTTGAAACTTTAAACTCGACGAGATCACATCTGCTTTGCAAGTTTTTAACTTGGATTTGATTACACGACACCTAAAAAACGTTAGAGATATTTCGTCAGCTGAGCGATGTCACTGACACCTCATTAAATAAACACAGTGCCACGTCTCACATTCTTACTTAAACAAATCTCCATCTCGTCTAAGCAGTACCTTTGTCAACTGATTATCTTAATAGTGCAACAAAGTGGTTCGTTACTTGAGAAGTGTCAACACACCTCACTAGTATACACGATCACAGAATAGTTTGTCACCTGAGAAGTGTCAATACACCTCACTACTACACACGATGACAGAATAGTTTGTCACCTGAGAAGTGTCAATACACCTCATTACTATACACGATCACAGAGCAGTTTGTCACCTGAGAAGTGTCAATACACCTCACTACTATACACGATCACAGAGCAGTTTGTCACCTGAGAAGTGTCAATACACCTCACTACTATACACGATCACAGAGCAGTTTGTCACCTGAGAAGTGTCAATACACCTCA
>NW_013676868.1:0-7396 GCF_000517525.1 Limulus polyphemus | reverse complement strand
ATTTTTACGCTTATACTGTGAGGTAAAAACGGCTGCTGCTATGATTTTGTCTGGTTTATGAGCTCGTTGCTGTCCTAATTTAGGATCTTCTTTTTAATAAATTCTTGAAAATGTTAAAAAATAGAGAGAGAAAGGGGGCCCGGCGAGGATGTTTGCCCCGGGGCCGTGCTGGCTCTCGACGCTCCTGTCAGTATCTAAATAAGTCTATAAATATTCCTACCTGACTTGAGCCGTTTCTATGGATACACTCATCTTCAGTTTCGTAACCAAGATACGAACAATGTTGACAAGAAAGATTGTGTTAATCTAAATACAGAGAGAAAAAATAAAGTCTCTTTCATATTTTGCTCTATATTCCTATCCAGTGAAATATATTAAACTAAACCTTTTAAAATAGTCCAATTAAAACACAAATCTCATTTCCTGAGTCTTCTTATTGTATATACGTTAGAGGTGGCTAGAATCAGAATTTTGAAACATTTTTTTAAAACGGTGAATGAAAGTTTTTCTTTTTGAATCTCGTGCAAAGCTACACGAGGGCTATCTGCGCTAGTCGTCCCTAATTTAGAAGTGGTAGCCTAGAGGGAAGGCAGCCAGTTAACACCACCCACCGCCAACTCTTGGGCTACTCTTTTACACTGTAGTAAAGATAAAGAAGTAGAGAATATTTATGCCTCTCCTAAATATGATTCTGTCACGAAAACAACGCGGTTCCTCTCCCAAATATGTTCCTGTCACGAAAACAACGCGGTTCCTAATACGTAAGTCATTAAATAACTAGCTGAGGGTGAGATATCTATATCATTTTACCAGTTATAAGTATATCTAGTGTTTCTGTTTTTGTCCTAAGTATGTCAGTAATGACTGAAAGTAAATATGCTGTATTTATACCCCAGGTAATGAAAGAGGAAGCTGGTGAACTCCCATCGGTACCCCTAGTGGCCACCCCCATTGACTGATCTATGTTTAGGCATCATTGGAGCTATGAAATCTCTGCGTTTTAATCACTGTATACATGACTAAAGAACAGTTTGTCACTTGAGAAGTGTCAACACACTCACTGTATACATAACTAAAAAACAATTTGTCACCTGAGAAGTGTCAACCACACCTCACATCTGTACAAGACCATAAAAGACTTCGTCATCTGAGAAGCACCAGGAACACTAGAGCACCCGTAATGAGTGAAATCGTACGTTGTGAGATAAACACCTTCATAAATGCTGTATGACAGGATAACTCATCAATTAGTGACAGTGACGTCACATCCTTATAATTAATTATACTTTATTTTCTAAAGAGGACAACAGAACATCTTGTATCTTGAGCACCATGAACATCATCTAAGTAAGTTCACATTGCGCATTTTTACTCGGAAAGTGACTCAGCTTCCATCTAGAGCCTTGAGTTAACCCTTACTCGAATGCAATCAGTGACGCCATCTTGGTCACACTAACACGACAGGTTGTTAAGACTAGAATGACTTGAAGTTCTTAGAAAACTACGAAACAAGGGTTAGAAATATTCTCGAGATCTTATAATAATGAAAAAGAGTACTAGAATTTATTTTGTGTTGTCTCTATTTCAGGACAACTTTTCATCCGATCAGATTGCCGTTGCGTACATTTTATTCGTGGGTTCTATCGTTTCCCTTGTAGCTCTGATCTTAACCTTGAGCATTTTCTGTTATTTCAAGTAAGTATTTTTTTTCCTGTAATGAAAAATTACTTTTTTATTCTATTCATTTATAAATATTATCGAATACATTCTACAAACAATCAGTCACTAGGTGTCACCACTATTTTCAAGTTTTATTTTATGAAGTTTATCGAACACTTTCTATGACCCATCAATGCCACCAGGTGTCGCCACTGTTATCAACCTTCTTGTAAAATCGGAAGTAAGTAATATTCAACAGGAAAATGTGTATTTTTAGTACAGTTGTGACGTTAAGCTATATTGATAAATTCCATATGTAGCTTTTTTTATAATTTTCAAGTCATCGGGTTTATTTAATGGAGATTTATCAGATTTGTTTTTTGTTCATATTACTCCTTTTTTCCCCTAGTGTCTTGAACATTAATATAATATAAACACTACTTTATACCATGCGATTTACTTGAAAGATTTATAGAAACATCAAAGGGCTTCGGAAGCATCTTTATAATTGCTTCGTCTACTTGATTTAATATTAATCCCGATAAAATAAAGTAATCAAACAAATCTAATGTGAATTGTATAGTCAGCTCAAATACCTTTCATTGGCAACCTCCTGAAGGCCAGTCAACTCTGTAGGGAAAGACAAAGTTTACTCTTTGTAAACGAAAAAAGGCCTAACTGCTCCAGATCACGAGTCTACGTTATGATAAATCGAACTAAGAAAGTCCTTACAGATATTCTAACCCTAATACTCATAATATATACCCAAATATTGTTTTTACTTATCACGTGTGTAGTTACGTTTTTGGGGGATTTTTTTTCTGAGTTGTCTTCTCTGGTTTGTCCTTCATTTTAATTTAGAAAGCAACACGAGAATGATATAATACTGTTCTTCTCAGGTCATTACACTGTCCACGGCTGCACGTGCATCAAAACTTAGTAATAGCATTAATTATCCATTCCATTCTCCTGTTTGTAATCTCTACCCCAGGAGTATTGCAGGACCCAGCTTTGTCCTATGGAAATATCGTAAGTAATCTTTAACATTTGTTTATTTTGTCTACCTCAACTTTTTAAGAACATACACACACATACATACATACATATATATATATATTATTTTAAGCAATATATTTTTAATGTTGTAATTTGTTTGTTAGCTAAAGGGAGCTGACAGAGAGGGCTAAGGGTCCTTGGTGATAACGTTAAGTTCGGAAAGTTAAGATAGGCCTAGAACTTCTAAAAACTCAAAGGATGTAACGTAAAATGTTCTAGCATATTCGAAGGTAAATTATATCTATATATATATATATACAAGGTATTTTCAAGATAGACAGGAACCACTCAGTTTGTTGTCTGTTTCGGTTACTTTTACGTTATTTGACGTCATTTGTAATGTAGGCCTACAACAAATTTACGACAGTGTACAAGTGGTAAATTAGCTTAGTTCAGTATCACAAGACTTATACGAAACATTTTTTGGTGATTCTGCAGTAAAATAATTTTAAATACTGAACTCTACTAGAATTCAATGAGTTTATAAACGTTCTGTTAGGGTTCAGTAAGTATGAGTGGCTTTTCCTAAAGTTTACAGAGAATTCTGAGTAGGAGATCCGTTGGTGTTTGTTAGTTGAAGTGCTGCAAAGGGTTGAGTACGTGATATAAAAACGATTTTGAATTTGCAAATCAACAAATCACGCGACAATTCATCCAATACAACGTCACTATAGAACAGAATGCATAATAACTACATTTTGACAATTGTTTGGTATTAACCTAGGTATTGTAGCACCACCGACGAGAATGGTTTGTAACAGCTCTTTTTGACACAATATATACATAAACTCAACTTGTAAAGCTGTGTTCTAATAAAGGATTTGGGATTTCCAAGATGGAGATATCCGTTTTACTTAACAATAGGCAAAGGAAATAGATCAACTTGAGGAACCACCAGGAACACGCAAGAAGTTGTACCCCAGCTATTGAAAATAAAGGTTAGTAACAAAAACTATCCTTGTGCACCATGCAATAGTACACAGCATAAGCGACGCAAGTCACATGTATATCAACTGCTTCCGATGATGTATTTATTCAACCATCATATACTTCAGATAATTGGATAATGAAATGGTGGTTCATGCTATTCCACACGAAGATATACTACTCAATTCGCTTATGTGTTTCTCTGCGATCAGACTGTTGAAACGGGTGCGAGAAAATTGTTGTCCTCATGCACTAGATGGATTATGAAAAGCATGCGGAGAAGAGGGGTGCTTTATACGTGACAAATTTACAACGAAGCATTTTGTTATGGAAACTATGTTACAGTGCTATTGTCAAGATGTACGGTCATCAGATAGATCATGATGACCGGACGTGGTGACATGGATTATAACAGCATGGTGTGTCTCCAAAATCGTTTTAATATAACGTACTCAGCCTGTATAATATATACAAGACTGACAACTTGAAAAAGCCATTTCGTTGCTTTTCCATAATAATAATATAATCCTGCTAACAGTGATGATTATTTAAGAAATCCTTTAGTTTTCATTAATTGTTTTTGTTATCATCCTTGGAAATGATTTTGGAAGATATTTTTATTTTTGGTGTTCATAAACTGTTTTTGGTGATATCTACAGGACTGGCTATGTAAGAGTATCTTGTCAATAAAGATGTATGCAGCCATGGCCAGTATTAACTGGATGTTTGTGGAAGGCCTACTGCTTCATAGTCGCATTACTGTGTCCGTTTTCAACATGGACACACCGTTCAAACTTTACTATCTACTAGGATGGGGTAGGTCGACCATTATCGTTTACAGTAATATACTTTACTAAAATGGAAAGCATAATAACATTCTTTAAAAAAATATTTTAGCGGTAAACTCTTAGCATGTAATGTAATTTTAAAATGGCCGTGTAATTTCAATCCAATTATTATATGTACAACACGTTTCACTTTTTTTTGTAAGACAAGTAAATACATTTTCAAAATACAAGGCTTGCCGGAATTTAACTATGATATATTTATTTTACTTCGATGTATAAAATACTTCAACCAAAACTTTTAAAATTAGATTTTTAACTGTTTATGACATTTATATAGATATGTTTTATTTCAAGTGTTTGTGATTTAGAAGTTAGGCCTACAACTTCAGTATGAGTAATCAAATTTGGCTCATTGTGAAGAAAGGCAATTTTAAGCAGGTTAGGCTAACATTTCCAAGTTAGTGAACCAAGATTATAATCAATTATGTATATACTTGTCATAAGACATTAGTATCAGGCCTATAATATTTGTAACACTACATTCTTTATGGTGACTGGTAATTTCACCCCCAGTATTTTTACTCCCCATGTATTTCACTTCTTGTAACTTCACTACCTGTAATAATTTATTTATGTCAAATAATAATCAACAATAAAAGTAACATTTATTAACAATTATTAAAACTGATGCAAGTTATGAGCTGTTTCTCGTAAAAAGTCCATCTTGTTTTCTGGATTATATCTAGCAAGAACTTAGGTTAGGTTATGGAATACTAAAATATATTTTTGACATTAACAAATTATTACAGGAAGTGAATTTACCAGGAGTGATAATACTGGGATTCAAGTTACCGGGAGTGAATTTACCTATAACCATTTTTTTTATATAGGCCTAACAATAATAGGCCTAAAACTAATGTCTCATGACAAGTATAATTAATTATACTCATGCATTGGCAGCTTGAAAAGGCGTTCTCACCAAAACAATTGTTGTTGTAACAAATGGCTTGTATAAATTGTGTTCTGACCACTACTGTGTTTGTCCCAGCTATTACTAATGTCTTGATTTACATTCACTCTAAACTAAATTAACTGTATGACCTAATGTATAATACACAGTTTTTAAACAGTTCCTGTAAGAAAAAATATGATCAGCAAAAACCAGGGGCACATAATGAGCAATAAAAAAGCTCTATCTTTTATATTAAAATTCAATAATTTAAGATTTATAACTTAGGCTTACAAGAAATCAAACTGTGCTCATCGTGAAGTAGGCCTATTACAAACCGATTAGGCCAGTGCTTCTCAAACTGTAGTACACGTACCGACCATTACACGAAGAAAAAAATATAAGAAAAAATTAAATAATACTTATCAAGGTGAAATAAATATATTTTTGGAAAGAATACGAGTGTTCACTTCTTGTTTACCTAAACAGTGCTGCCGGCTGTTTTCATCATCTCGTGGGCGGCTGTTACTGCTAAAGTACTAGATACTCCCTGTTGGCGAGGTTACGGCAAGTCATCTTACATATGGATTATCACAGGTCCAATGTTAACGGCACTGACGGTAGGTGAATAAATTCAACTGCACAAGGAAATAATTTATCGATTAAATTCACATAACTCTAATTTTTTAATTAGTGTGTTAAATAAAACAACTTTCTTAGTTATTTTTATTACACCTATTTAAAATCAACATTATACTCTTTCATTCCAAAAGGCCTTGGGTTTGAGGCTATTAAGGTTTTCAAGTGATGTTAGCACTGATATTATCTTTACTTCACGGAGTTGTAAGTTTGAAAATTAATACCGTTCAACTTTCGGAGTTGTTAGTTGTAACATTAATATTTTTAAACACTCTCTTTCGGAGTAAAAGGGTTTAAAGGTGTGGGTGTACGTATAAAAGCTATTGTAACCCATTATCTCATCGAGTTTATAGCAGTTAACGATATTATGATTATAGGCGCGTTGCCTTAAAAATCACCCTACGTTGAGAGTATTCACGATAGGTTATTGTTGGCGCAAAGCTGAGCAATGAGCTATCTGCGCTTTGTTCACGGCAGACAATAGAACCCCAGAGAACTTACCACTAACCCACCGAGGAAAAATCACAATAGGTGACTCGGTTTCAGTTACTCATTTTGCTTGACTTCCTATTATACTTTGAAAGAAGTTTGTGTGTTTGTTTGTCCTCTAACTTTTCATTTGGACCTGTCAAATATGGTTTAATCAACTAGGTATGGCTCTGGATGTGTTAAAGAGTCGTGTTTGTGGGTGTGTTGACATTTCTCAGGTGACAAACTGTTCTGTGATCGTGTATAGTAGTGAGGTGTATTGACACTTCTCAAGTGATAAACTGTTCTTTAGTCATGTATAGCAGGGAGGTGTGTTGACACTTCTCAGGTGACAAACTGTTCTGTGATCGTGTATAGTAGTGAGGTGTATTGACACTTCTCAGGTGACAAACTGTTCTTTAGTCATGTATAGTAGTGAGGTGTGTTGACACTTCTCAGGTGATACATTGTTCTTTAGTTATGTGTACAGTGAGGTGTGTTGACACTTCTCAGGTGACAAACTGCTCTGTGATCGTGTATAGCAGGGAGGTGTGTTGACACTTCTCAGGTGACAAACTGCTCTGTGATCGTGTATAGCAGGGAGGTGTGGTTGACACTTCTCAAGTGACAAACTGTTCTTTAGTCATGTATAGTAGTGAGGTGTGGTTGACACTTCTCAGGTGACAAACTGTTCTTTAGTCATGTATAGCAGTGAGGTATGTTGACACTTCTCATGTGATAAATTGTTCTTTAGTTATGTGTACAGTGAGGTGTGTTGACATTTCTCAGGTGACAAACTGTTCTGTGATCGTGTATAGCAGGGAGGTGTGTTGACACTTCTCAGGTGACAAACTGTTCTGTGATCGTGTATAGTAGTGAGGTGTATTGACACTTCTAAGGTGACAAACTG
>NW_013676867.1:7967-15601 GCF_000517525.1 Limulus polyphemus | reverse complement strand
ATATTAACTTGACGTTTCTAATGTATATAACAATATTAACTTGACGTTTCTAATGTATATAACATTGTTAACTTGACATTTCTAATGTATAAAACAGTATTAACTTGACATTTCTAATGTATAAAACAGTGTTAACTTGACATTTCTAATGTATAAAACAGTATTAACTGGACATTTCTAATGTATAAAATAGTATTAATTTGGTAATTTTTACACTATATTTTACTATATATATATATATACAACTACTATCAATCAACGAATATAAACTGTATATTTACACAAATATAAACTAGATATTTATTACAGGAATGAGAAGAACATTGTGAACCTGACGTGTTTTTTTTTACATACATTAGTAAACATTAAGTAGAAATAATGCGTAGAATAATATAATTACAAACCTTTTCTTGAACGTTGTATTATTTTACAACTACTGAAGTTGAGTTAGTGTTCGTAATTACAGTACTTAATAGATCTACATTCCATAAACTCTCGGCTAAATCTTTATTTAACTGTTTGGCGAAAACATTTCAAGAATTTCTGACTTACATAATTTTCAATCTTGTGTCGTTTAATTTGTTGTAAGAATATAATTGTTTAATATTACATAACTTTACAGTGGAATCTCGCGATGTCTGTTGAGGACTAATTCTCCATCCCAAAATGTATAATAACAACAAATTTGATAAAACGACGAATGCCCACATTACCATAAATGCCATTCGCGATTCACACGACGACAACCTGAGAAGTTATGTGGCATTACAGACAAAATAACTTGTAATTACCACAAATCAATTTTCCTGTTTTTGGCTGTTTGATTTTCTTTCAAACTATTAACTTTATTGTATTTAAGCACCAATTCATCGTGAATTTTATTTTCCTTTTGTACAAATCTCATCTTAACTTTCTTGTCATTCGATCAATACAATGAAGATAAATTATATTATTTGATGAAATTGTCACGGTTATATACAGTAAAATATTTACAGTAAAATTTACTGTTAACCAAACTTATATTTACAGTAAAATTTACAGTTAACTAAATTTATCTATACAGTAAAATTTACTGTTAACCAAACTTATATTTACAGTAAAATTTACAGTTAACTAAATTTATCTATACAGTAAAATTTACAGTTAACTAAATTTATCTATACAGTAACATTTACTGTTAACCAAACTTATATTTACAGTAAAATTTACAGTTAACTAAATTTATCTATACAGTAAAATTTACTGTTAACTAAATTTATCTGTACAATAACATTTACTGTTAACCAAACTTATATTTACAGTAAAATTTACTGTTAACCAAACTTATATTTACAGTAAAATTTACAGTTAACTAAATTTATCTATACAGTAAAATTTACTGTTAACTAAATTTATCTATACAGTAAAATTTACTGTTAACCAAACTTATATTTACAGTAAAATTTACAGTTAACTAAATTTATCTATACAGTAAAATTTACTGTTAACTAAATTTATCTATACAGTAACATTTACTGTTAGCTAAACGTGTGTAATGTATTGTAAATATCAAGAAGAAACACAAATATTATTGCAACATCACAGTATCACTTGTAGACTTCTCTGCCTTCTTAACGTTATTATTCCAGTATCACAGTATGACTTCTGCCGCACCCTGTATTAATATGTATAGTGACTTCTGCCGCACCCAGTATTAATATGTATAGTGACTTCTGCCTCACCCTGTATTAATATGTATAATGACTTCTACCTCACCCAGTATTAATATGAATAGTGACTTCTGCCTCACCCAGTATTAATATGTATAGTGACTTCTACCTCACCCTGTACTAATATGTATAGTGACTTCTGCCTCACCCTGTATTAATATGTATAGTGACTTCTGCCTCACCCTGTATTAATATGTATAGTGACTTTTGTCTCATCCTGTATTAGTATGTATAGTGACTTCTGCCTCACCCTGTATTAATGTGTATAGTGATTTTTGTCTCATCCTGTATTAATATGTTTAGCGACTTCTGCCTCACCCTGTATTAATATGTATAGTGGATTCTGCCTCACCCAGTATCAATATGTATAGTGATTTTGTCTCATCCTGTATTAATATGTATAGTGACTTCTGCCTCATCCTGTACTAATATGTATAGTGACTTTCCCTCACTCTGTATTAATATGTATAATGACTTCTGCCTCACCCAGTATTAATATGTATAGTGACTTCTGCCTCGCCCAGTATTAATATGTATAGTGACTTCTGCCTCACCTCTGTATTAATATGTATAATGACTTCTGCCTCACCCAGTATTAATATGTATAGTGACTTCTGCCTCACCCAGTATTAATATGTATAGTGACTTCTGCCTCACCCAGTATTAATATGTATAGTGACTTCTGCCTCACCCAGGGAAGTCACTATACATATTAGTACAGGATGAGGTAGAAGTCACTATACATATTAATAGCCTCACCCTGTATTAATATGTATAGTGACTTTTGTCTCATCCTGTATTAATGTGTATAGTGACTTTTGCCTGACTCTGTATTGATATGAATGTGAACGATGAACCAAGTAATTTAAGAAAGTACTTTCTTTTTTAAGTGCCATGCTGGACTATCTGACTTGTAGCCACCCGAGTTTTGTCAGTCCCACCATAGAGGGATAATAATAGGGCAAAACCAGGGACTTCATAGTTGAGATAATATTTATAATTGTTACTTTATCTCTTACAAAAAAAACAGAAAAAATGTAATTCCCTTAAACTAACAATTATATTTTTAATTCATCGCTAATTAAAAAAAAAACAATCAAAACATTATTTCAAATAATCAAGTCCTTTTTAATCTGTCTCCCACTAGTTGAACAGCAGCTTAAGAGCTTATAAAGCTAAAATCCGGAGTTCGAATCGCCACAATGAACATTTTGTATCTTTGTACTCGAAACAAACTATCGTCGCGTGACGTTTTTTATTGTGAAAATTATTGTACATTCTATAATTCAGCAGGTTTCAAAATATTTACAACAGCTATGTGTTATCTGTTTTTACTGATTATCGTTGTACTTTTGTAAACTATCCTCTTTCATTAAAAAAAAGTGGAAAAACTGTTTTATTTATGAACAAAATAAAATAGAATAAGAGTGTGTGATAGATCGCGAAATAAAACATTTCAATGAATTCTGTAGATATAAAAGGATATCAAAGTAAACGATAATAGCAACGTCTTTCTACATCTTGTCTTGATCGTGTGACAACAAACATCATGTTACATTTCTTGGAGCTATTAGTAAACAGAGTACTTGTTGATTTTGTTACGGAAACCATTTTGTATTGAATGTTCTACAAACACGTACGGGATTGTTTGAACAAAGAAGAGACTCGAGCATTTCATTACCAACACTGAATCTTCAATATAACCTTAAAAACAATGTTCCAATTCTTCTTTATGGATCCAACAGTGTTATTATTTTCAATGAAACTGTAATTATTGAGTCTGTAGTTTTGTTTAATAACGACAGATTCATTTCCTCGTAAAGTAAAGGAAGTCACCATTTTCGAATAGAGAGGGTCGGTAACACTGATCTGACCAGTCGCCCCTGTACACACATAAAATATATTGAAAACTTTTCAAAGCCTCAAAGCATGTGTAGGTAAGCCCTCAAACTACGAAGGTTAAATGTGCTTCAAGTTTTTCAATGTTATAGAAGGTTTAATTTAATGCCCGAAGTGGTTTGGTCAGTTGCGATGAAAGTATTAGAGTCCTATGTGCCTGAATATACTACTATGACGCAATATTTTAGTAAATTTTGTATCTATAATTATTATTTGTGTGATAACTTTGTTTTCACTTCCTTATTTCCAGCTTGGTTTACACTTCCTTATTTCCAGCTTACTTTACACTTCCAACTTTGTTTTCACTTCCTTTTTTTTCCAGGTTGGTTTTCACTTCCTTATTTCCAGCTTAGTTTACACTTCCTTACTTCCAACTTTGTTTTCACTTCCTTATTTCCAGCTTTATTTTCACTTATTTATTTCCAGCCAGATGTCCCAGTCAACATATAAGCTCGTCCACAAACTACAAATGGATATCAGACACACAGTTAAATCTTTAACTGCATCTTCTATGGACTAATGTATCTTTCGGCTGCTCAAACTGCTTCTCAGATTTCTGCGCAGACTTTGGAAATCGTACATAGAGCAATGAAGCCATGATCGTTAAGATTATTTGGTAAAATTTGTGTAAATTCAAAACTTACAAGATTTTAAAGCTTGAATATTTTTTAACTTGGTTGGAATTTTTTCTTTGTAACCAAGCTTATGACATTATACATATGAATGTTGTATGTGTGGGTGTGTATAAAATACAAGTATAGAAATCTAGCCTACAGCGGCATCTAGGGAACAAAATATTATTTTTTTAGATATGCTTCGACTATTGTGACAACAGCAGTGCTTTTTTGGTATTTTCTCTGTTTATTAACGTTTATAAAAATAGTAGTTTTTTACGTTTATTAAATTATGTTCACGTGACTTATTTTATTTATGTCATTTGGATTAACAGTGGTCTGTTCTCTGCGGAGAATCGAGTCTCGGATTTTAACGCTTTAAGTCCGTAAAGTAAAGTTACCACTAACACTTCGGAGGACTCGGAAAAGTGTAGTTTCCTACATCAAATACTTACGTACATCGAGAGTAGCCTAATTTTGCAGGATTGTACAGAAATTGTATTGGAAAGCTATTATCCTCTCTATGTTTTTGTGTAGCTTTGAAGTTAAATAACATCATTTTCTCGACGAACAAAAAAAAAACTTTATTTCGTGGTGCTGCCATCTAGTGTCAAATAGTTTAAAATTTCGTTCTCGCACTATAATATATTATCGTTGTAATTAACAATTTTGAAACTCGATTACAGTGAACAATTTATAATATTAAATAATTGGTTAAAATTCTTCTGTTTTCTCGTTGTTGCATATTTTGGTTCATTATTGTCACGTGGCCAATCTAAAATGTAAACTACTTCTTTGTAGTTAAGCACAAAGCTACATAATGGTCTATCTGTGTTCCGCCAACCACGTGTATCGAAACCTGGTTTCTTCCGCTGTGCCACTGGAGGGCAATTTAAACTGACCAGTTTGAAAATAATGTTAATAAACTAAAAACATATATTTTCATTATTTTTAGAAATTCATTGTACTGTTTTGGAGTGTAACTTCTTTTAACATTCACATAAGACCTTGCCGTTGAAGATATATAATGTATAATGGGATTAGGCTGAAAGGATTATTAGATTAGAAGGATGAAGGTTTATAGCTTCTCTGTCTTCCGCTAGATGGAAGCACAAACAATTCTGTTGTTTGTTAAATACCACAAAAACTACAGTGCCTAGCACCCCAGTTATGTAACATGTGCATTTAACTCCGACCGGTCAAAAAGACGGGTCAGTTTGATATCTCATGTGATTTTTAGGACAGGTAGTTACTTAACATTAGTCAACATTCGTTATTAATGCCCATAAACTCCCAGGACTATTTTAAAATGTGTTTCTTGCACTATATGAAGGTTGGTTTGGTTGAATTTATGCACAAAGCTACACAATGGGCTATCTGTGCTCTGCCCACCACGGGTTTTGAAACCCGATTTCTAGCGTTGTAAGTTCGCAGACATACCGCTGTGCCACTGGGGGCTCATATGAAGGAAAATATCTGTGGAAATAAAACTCTCAGTTTTGTGGCCATTTTTCCATCATCAGCAATCCACATCCAAGCTACATCATCACATTAGTTTTATGGCCATCTTTCCATCATCAGCAATCCACATCCAAGTTACATTATCACATTAGTTTTGTAGCCATTTTTCCATCATCAGCAATCCACATCCAAGTTACATTATCACATTAGTTTTGTAGCCATTTTTCCATCATCAGCAATCCGCATCCAAGTTACATTATCACATTAGTTTTGTGGCTATTTTAATAAACATTCTTAATATTAGTTTCTGCCTGCCATCTTGACCATCTTCATTATGTTATTTTCACTATCTAGCGGAAGTCGTCTTCCAAAGAAAATTCCATGTATACAGTATTTATCAATTTTGGACTTGTAGGTTGAGAAACTAATGTAGACATTATTTCCAACCTAGTTTGTTTATTTTTTAAAGAGTCCCAAGTTGTAGGCTTGAAAATATAATTTTTTTCATTTTGATTCAACTTATTTCTGTACTTTTTTGGCGATCCCTATTCCCCTTCCAAATTAATTTGTTTTTAATTTTCTTGTTTCTTAAGTTTTTATTTCTATTTATGGAGAAGAAATTTGAAGCTACATAAGTGTATATGTATTCAGTTGAATGTTACACGTTTTTCATCAGTTTACTGCTGTATTGGCTTTTCTCCAACCAACCATTATTTACTGAACCAAGTGGTTTTGTGCCTCAGGTTTCGTGTAAACGCGCGTTTAACAAGCGAACTACGAAAATCACCTCTCACAAGAGTAGAGTAATCTACTGTGGTAATCGTCTACTGTCAGAAAACTCGCTGAAATAGTTGAAGACAAAGTACAACAGTGAACTCAAGAAATGATGAATCCTCAAAGTAGCAGTTTTCAATTATTGCGCTATAAGTTGTAAAAATTAGTTTCCAATTAATGAGCATTAGTAAAACCGATTTTTTCAATGGCGAAAAGTGAAGGACTTCAGAAATTCTTCACGACGAAAGAACAAATGCACTTGACTTATTTTAACACGTCCCTCAAGTGGTGTCTTTACACTACAGTTTGTTGAATAAAATAAGTTTAATCTGGAAACTCCCAAAGAGGGTGGTTTTGGACGTATCTTTTCGAGACAAATTTTCCTTTGTTAATTGATAATTTTTTAAGTGAAATACAGCATCTAGTACTAAGGCCTACCCACTGGGAGTAAATTCAGTGTATATTGATAAAGCCATATTCTCAGCATCATTAATTAAGCAATTGCCAAACATTTATGCTTCTGCTATTGCCTTTTTGTGTTTAGCTTCCTATTGAGATACGAAATATTTCACTTGCGATTCAGTAGGGAAGGTCGAAGAATCACGATAGTCAGCAGTAGGATGAGCAGACAGGAACACTTTGAAAGTAGCATCAGGCATAATATTGTACTCAGCTTGCTGCTCATTATCTACCAAGGTTGTTTTAAACGGTTTCTGAATACCTCTGAGTGTCATTTGGAGACTTCCATGTTTCTTGTGCTTGGCCGTTAAGCTCGTGATGCACTGACGGATTTCAGTCGCCTTACCACTTCAAATCACTTTACGCAGCCCCAACGATAATAAAGTGTGGGAAATGCCTTCTTTTTATGTTCAAATTAAGAAAAACTGGATTTAGTAGTGTGTGTTTTTGTTTTTAAAAAATGTCCCACAGAGGTCTTTCAAAACTACCCTATGATATATTCAATACTGCATTCATTACTATTGTTCAGGTTTCAGTAAAATATTCGTAGCTGTTTTTTTTTTCTGTAGTGGCTTGTAAAACTATAATCAATAATAATAAGGCTGGAGGCACTGTTATAAATATACACATTGTTTACTCTGAGCATTTCCGACTAGTATAACGGTGCTTAAATGACTTCTACATTTCTGCAATACTTGAATGGCTTCCAAGAGCTTAT
>NW_013676867.1:4809-7208 GCF_000517525.1 Limulus polyphemus | reverse complement strand
TTGGTAGCGAAGAAGAACTTATGTTGGTAGTGAAGAACTTATGTTGGTAGCGAAGAACTTATGTTGGTAGCAAAGAACTTATGTTGGTAGCGAAGAAGAACTTATGTTGGTAGTGAAGAACTTATGTTGGTAGCGAAGAACTTATGTTGGTAGCAAAGAACTTATGTTGGTAGCGAAGAAGAACTTATGTTGGTAGTGAAGAACTTATGTTGGTAGCAAAGAACTTATGTTGGTAGTGAAGAACTTATGTTGGTAGTGAAGAACTTATGTTGGTAGCAAAGAACTTATGTTGGTAGCAAAGAAGAACTTATGTTGGTAGTGAAGAACTTATGTTGGTAGTGAAGAACTTATATTGGTAGCGAAAAAGAACTTACGTTGGTAATGAAGAAGAACTTATGTTGGTAGTGAAGAACTTATGTTGGTAGTGAAGAACTTATATTGGTAGCGAAGAAGAACTTATGTTGGTAGTGAAGAACTTATTTTGGTAGCGAAGAAGAACTTTTAGACGGAGGAAATGTCGACTTTCAAGAATCAACATAAAATAGTCCTACAACCTTTGAAGGAGTTTTTTAGTAGCTGTGCATAGAATTTGGCGTAGTCTACCTAGTTGCTTTTGCTGTAGAGTTTACAGCTTGAATGGCTTCGAAGAGAAACTTGGCCAGTAGCGATGAAAAACTGACAAAATCTCTTTCAAGAATCAACATAAAAATATTCCTATGACATGCACAGGAGTTTTTTTATTTTTTGTAGGTTTTCTCAAGTTTGAATAAAATATTCATCGCCATTTTTCTGTAGGCTTGTGAAACAAGAATAATATGAATAATGATAATAATAATAGCACGAAGAACAAACGGATGGATATTTTCTAACAATCGGAGAATCAACTTTTTTGCTATTATCAATATTTTAGCAACCTCAGCCATTGAGACAGAATGTCTTGAGTGTTGTTTAAAGAACAAGTTTGCTTTCTAAGATAGATTTTGTCCGTAAGTTCTATTAAAATGTTTGTGAAATTTATACATTTATTTATAATCTCAAAGTATTTCTATTAACAAGTGTTACATGAATAGAATGTATTATTTCCCACTTCATAACCTGTGTTATGTAGTATACACCTCTCTTTAGTGTTCAGTCCTGTGTTGGTCACTATATATTTTTTCTCATTAATGTCTGCTTTTCAGTCCTGTGCTGGTCACTATATATATTCTTCTTATTAATGTCTAGTGTTCAGTCCTGTGTTGGCCACTATATTCTTCTTATTAATGTCTAGTGTTCAGTCTTGTGTTGGTCACTATATATATTTTCTCATTAATGTCTAGTGTTCAGTCCTGTGTTGGTCACTATATTCTTCTTATTAATGTCTAGTGTTCAGTCCTGTGTTGGCCACTATATCTTCTCATTAATGTCTAGTGTTCAGTCCTGTGTTGGTCACTATATCTTCTCATTAATGTCGAGTGTTCAGTCCTGTGTTGGTCACTATATTCTTCTTATTAATGTCTAGTGTTCAGTCCTGTGTTGGCCACTATATCTTCTCATTAATGTCTAGTGTTCAGTCCTGTGTTGACCACTATATCTTCTCATTAATGTCCAGTGTTCAGTCCTGTGTTGGCCACTATATCTTCTCATTAATTTCCAGTGTTCAGTCCTGTGTTGGCCACTATATATATTTTCTCAATGATGTCTAGTATTCAGTCCTGTTTGACATATTTTAATCTTGTATATAGAGAGATTAGTAAAGATCTGTTACGGATTGATTCGTGTTTATGTTAATTTGATAGTTGTGTTTCAGATCAGTTGATTAATTCGACATATTTTAATCTTGTATATATAGAGAGATTAGTAAAGATCTGTTACGGATTGATTCGTGTTTATGTTAATTTAATAGTTGTGTTTCAGATCAGTTGATTAATTCGACATATTTTAATCTTGTATATAGAGAGATTAGTAAAGATCTGTTACGGATTGATTCGTGTTTATGTTAATTTGATAGTTGTGTTTCAGATCAGTTGATTAATTCGACATATTTTAATCTTGTATGTAGAGAGATTAGTAAAGATCTGTTACAGCTTGATTCGTGTTTATGTTGATTTGATAGTTGTGTTTCAGATCAGTTGATTACTTCGACATATTTTAATCTTGTATATAGAAAGATTAGTAAAGATCTGTTACGGATTGATACGTGTTTATGTTGATTTGATAGTTGTTTCAGATCAGTTGATTAATTCGAAAATCAAATATATCTCCATTAGTGGTTGAAAAAGTCAAAGTTCTGTACATTATTGTTCAGTCAATACTGTCCATTGTTACTCGTGTCTAAGTTTGTATATTATTGTTCAGTCAATATTGTCCATTGTTACTCATGTCTAAGTTCTGTACATTATTGTTCAATCAATACTGTC
>NW_013676867.1:0-3809 GCF_000517525.1 Limulus polyphemus | reverse complement strand
GTTCAGTCAATACTGTCCATTGTTACTCGTGTCTAAGTTCTGTACATTATTGTTCAGTCAATACTGTCCATTGTTACTCATGTCTAAGTTCTGTATATTATTGTTCAGTCAATACTGTCCATTGTTACTCATGTCTAAGTTCTGTATATTATTGTTCAGTCAATACTGTCCATTGTTACTCATGTCTAAGTTCTGTATATTATTGTTCAGTCAATA
The DNA here is from genome assembly GCF_000517525.1 of Limulus polyphemus. Lineage (NCBI taxonomy): Eukaryota > Metazoa > Arthropoda > Merostomata > Xiphosura > Limulidae > Limulus > Limulus polyphemus. The sequence continues at coordinate 3,593 of NW_013676867.1, read as the reverse complement.
TTGTCCATTGTTACTCATGTCTAAGTTCTGTATATTATTGTTCAGTCAATACTGTCCATTGTTACTCATGTCTAAGTTCTGTATATTATTGTTCAGTCAGTACGGTCCATTGTTACTCATGTCTAAGTTCTGTATATTATTGTTCAGTCAATACTGTCCATTGTTACTCATGTCTATGTTCTGTATATTATTGTTCAGTCAATACTGTCCATTGTTACTCATGTATAAGTTCTGTATATTATTGTTCAGTCAATACTGTCCATTGTTACTCATGTTTAAGTTCTGTACATTATTGTTCAGTCAATACTGTCCATTGTTACTCATGTCTATGTTCTGTATATTATTGTTCAGTCAATACTGTCTATTGTTACTCATGTCTAAGTTCTGTATATTATTGTTCAATCAATACTGTCCATTGTTACTCATGTCTATGTTCTGTATATTATTGTTCAGTCAATACTGTCCATTGTTACTCATGTCTAAGTTCTGTATATTATTATTGTTCAATCAATACTGTCCATTGTTACTCATGTCTATGTTCTGTATATTATTGTTCAGTCAATACTGTCCATTGTTACTCATGTCTATGTTCTGTATATTATTGTTCAGTCAATACTGTCCATTGTTACTCATGTCTATGTTCTGTATATTATTGTTCAGTCAATACTGTCCATTGTTACTCATGTTTAAGTTCTGTATATTATTGTTCAGTCAATACTGTCCATTGTTACTCATGTTTAAGTTCTGTATATTATTGTTCAGTCAATACTGTCCATTGTTACTCATGTCTAAGTTCTGTATATTATTGTTCAGTCAATACTGTCCATTGTTACTCATGTCTATGTTCTGTATATTATTGTTCAGTCAATACTGTCCATTGTTACTCATGTCTATGTTCTGTATATTATTGTTCAGTCAATACTGTCCATTGTTACTCATGTCTACATAATATTCTTCCACTTGGAAGTTATTACTAATAATTAGGTACTAATGTTTAAAATTTTGTTAATTTTTTTAAAGAGAAATACTGAATTCCACAGAAATGTTATGTTTATATGAAAAGAAGTCCAGTATGTATACATTTTTTAACCTTGTTTGAAGACTGTCTAAGGCATCTGGTTTCTTTCAAAACTTTCAGAGGGTGTGATGACGACAAGGGGATTAGAACAGTCACGTGATATGTTTAACTCACCGTTACGGCCCGGAATTGTTCTAAATTGACTGTGTGGGAATATTACGTCACGTGGGTTAAAGGTTATTTGATGCCCTCCTTTCATTGGCGTTTTGGAATGCCGGTGTAGGAGCTTTTGCATTGTGCTCATAAAGTTTACTTGGCTAAAATGTACATGTAACACTTAACTCAAGTGGTTACAAGGTTATTCTTCATCTTGTATCACGACGTCTATGAGATGGACAGATTCAACTCCACAAAGTGAAATACAAAACAATAGCTTATTTATGTGCACGGTTTCGTGAATTTTTCCTTTTCTGTTGCACCTTAGTTGTCTGTAGTGTGAACTTCGAATCTGAAATAAGACTTTAATGTCTATCTCATCCAGGTTGCTGGTTGAACTAAGATTTGACTAAAGGCTCAGTCTTTCAAACCTAACCCTCGCCCCTCAATATTATAATCCAGTTTTGCGTAATAACTGCTGTAACAATTATTTACCACATTGTAAGACAGTAGTAACTAGCGAGAAATCAGTTCTTACGATATTGTCGTCCATTGTTGGTTTCATGTGTCTAGTACTAGCCATTACTGAAGGGTCAGTAAAAACATCGAGGCCTCGTGCAAGTGTCACGTCTCTTCCCAAAGATTCGAAATGCACGTTTCTTTCACATGTTGATCATGATAGGTTGTGATTAGTGCCAAGAGTGTGAATTCAGGTGAAATGTGTGTTCTTATAAACAGTGTGTCTTTTATTGTATTGAAACTTGTATATTCTGATAAGAAGCGTGGATTCAGTAGATGGTGTATTCTAATAGTGTGTGCGCGTGCTTTTCAATGAAAAATGTGTTTCCCGATCAGTCTCTGGTCGTTGGTTTATTTTCCGTAGAAATTCTTTCCAAAAAAATAAATTCAGCGTTACAAGTCCTTTCTTAATTAAAACTAGTTTATTATTTCTCAATTCAACTTTGCAATACACTTAATTTCCACAGTCACTTTAACTTAAACACACGCTATAATTCACAACGAACGATTCACGCATTTTACTACCGCGCTTGACTCAATTGTCCGTCTCTATCTCTTCAATCTGCAATTATTCATATCTATCTGCCGTCACTTCTCCCCGGTCTTATATATACGAAATAGAGGGCGTCTGGAGAACACTCGAGGCTTCACGAACGGACATGATCTTTCTAGAATCTCACGACGTGTTACTAGAGTCACGTGACTTACGCTGTCGTAACAGCATGTTTTAATTAAAACTGTTCAGATGAAGTTTTTAATGAAGTATTATTTGTACACACACTTCATTAAAAAACTTCATCTGAACAGTTTTATTAAAACATACTTTTGCACACATCACTTCTTGAAAACATACTTCATTAAAATACTTCATGAACACATACTTCATTAAAACACTTCATGAACACATACATCATTAAAGCATACATTATTTGTACACACACTTCATTAAAACACTTCACCTGAACAGTTTTATTAAAACATACTTCATGAACACATACTTCATTAAAAAAAACATACATCATTAAAACACTTCATGAAACATACTTCATTAAAACACTTCATGAACACATACATCATTAAAACACTTCATGAACACATACATCATTAAAACACTTCATGAAACATACTTCATTAAAATACGAGTACACTAATGGTACCAGATACATCTAATGTACTATAGAGTACACTAATGGTAGTAGATACATCTAATGTACCATAGAGTACACTAATGGTACCAGATAATCTAATGTACCATACAGTACACTAATGGTACCAGATAATCTAATGTACCATACAGTACACTAATGGTACCAGATACAGTGACTAATGAATAATCCACCAGCAAGATCTTTATCTGGTTACAGAAATGAAATAAAGTTTCAGACGATTACCTAATCATGTAGCAAGTGCAGACCTATAATACATGTACATAAGCAAGAAAAATTAGTCCCACCTCTTGTTGGAAAAGCTTGTTAACATGTGCTATTAGACTTTGTATGTTGGGCAAACTTCACGGAGACCAACTGAAAAGAATCAACACCTATTTATTATTAATCATTAAACTTACCTTTAAAAATTTAGATTTTAAACTTGTTTCTGTAGTCGTTTTAATCTAAACACTCATAAAATATTCCATGTGAGCACATACGTCATTAAAACACTTCTTGAAAACATACATAATTCAAACACTTCATGAAACATACTTCATTAAAACACTTCATGATACATACTTCATTAAAACACTTCTTGAAAACATACTTCATTAAAACACTTCATGAACACATACATCATTAAAACACTTCATGTATGGTACATTAGATGTATCTGGTACCATTAGTGTACTGTATGGTACATTAGATTATCTGGTACCATTAGTGTACTGTATGGTACATTAGATGTA
>NW_013676866.1:14592-16736 GCF_000517525.1 Limulus polyphemus | reverse complement strand
TTGGCTGTGTATTGTTAACAACAGTTATTCCTGTATCAGATGTAATATTTGCTGTTGGATTCGTCACCTTGGCTGTGTATTGTTAACAACAATTATTCCTGTATCAGCTGTAATATTTACTGTTGGATTCGTCACCTTATCTGTGTATTGTTAACAACAGTTATTCCTGTATCAGATGTAATATTTGCTGTTGGATTCGTCACCTTGGCTGTGTATTGTTAACAACAATTATTCCTGTATCAGATGTAATATTTACTGTTGGATTCGTCACCTTATCTGTGTATTGTTAACAACAGTTATTCCTGTATCAGATGTAATATTTGCTGTTGGATTCGTCACCTTGTCTGTGTATTGTTAACAACAATTATTCGTGTATCAGATGTAATATTTACTGTTGGGTTCGTCACCTTATCTGTGTATTGTTAAATTTACATAATGTTACACAACAACGCTTATCAGGTACTAGTACAACGATTGTATATTATGAAGTAAATCACTTAGGTTCATATCAGAAACTTTCAAATGATGAATGGAAAATATGTTCGTTCAAGGCGGAAACATCCAATCTTGCTTAAATCCTTTTGGGAGCGAAACAGTCGACATCTGTAGGCGTGTTTTAAGTTTATAGGCTTAAAATATTTAATTAGAAACAAATGATAGCCAAAGTTTTCACAGAAATATATAAAGTCAATTACATACAAGAAAGTTTCTGACTTTCCTTTAGTTTCTAACTAATTATATCTGTACTAGACAATGGCCTAGTGAGGTACATTAGTTTCTAATTAATTGTATCTATACTAGACAGTGGCTAGTGAGGCACATTAGTTTCTAATTAATTATATGTGTACTAGACAATGGCTAGTGAGGTACATTAGTTTCTAATTAATTGTATCTGTACTAGACAGTGGCCAGTGAGGCACATTAAGAAGAGGAATCGGTTGATGGCAACACCCACACCACATTAATTAAGGCATCAGGCCTGGAAGAGGAATCGGTTGATGGCAACACCCACACCACAACTGCTGTTATTGTTCTTCCTGAAGGGAAAGGCGAGGCTTTCGATTCTGCTGGAGGCAATACACTCAGTTTTACTAATTTCACTAATACAAAATTGTCAGAGGATCAAATTCCACTAACACGGCTAGATGGTCAACGGTTTGTTGAAGAGATTGTTGACGATATTTGGTATTTCATCAACTCTAAAATTCCCAACATATTTCTATTACTTTGTTGGGAAAGAACTCGCAGACAAGTCTCAAAGGTTCCTTACCCACTAAAGCCCCTGCCAACCACAATAACCTAACTCAGAGACAATTCTTACAGGTTCCGTTCTCACTAAGGTCCCTGCCAACCAGAGTAAACCAACACACAGACAAGCCTGAAAGGTTCCTTTCCCATTTAGGTCCTTGACAACCAGAGTAAGCTAGTTCACCATGGAACCTGCCAACTTAGGCCTCTAAAATCTCCAAAATACGTTAACGGCTATGGGTTTGCCCATAATGCACTGTGGTAGTTTAAAGTGCTCCCACAGACCTCCTTAGCTGGCGTAAAAGGAGAACACTCCTCGAACATTCGGCTCTACGGGCTTCGGATTTGTCGCGAATTGAGAAACGCTGCCCAAGATTTTTGTGCCTCACTAGCCACTGTCTAGTACAGATATAATTAATTAGAAACTAATGTGCCTCACTAGCCACTGTTTAGTACAGATATAATTAGTTAGAAATTAATGTGCCTCACTGGCCACTGTCTAGTACAGATATAATTAGTTAGAAATTAATGTGCCTCACTGGCCACTGTCTAGTACAGATATAATTAGTTAGAAACTAATGTACCTCACTAGGCCACTGTCTAGTACAGATATAATTAGTTAGAAAAGGCCTGATGCCTTAATTAATGTGGTGTGGGTGTTGCCATCAACCGATTCCTCTTCCAGGCCTGATGCCTTAATTAATGTGGTGTGGGTGTTGCCATCAACCGATTCCTCTTCCAGGCCTGATGCCTTAATTAATGTGGTGTGGGTGTTGCCATCAACCGATTCCTCTACCAGGCCTGATGCTTTAATTAATGTGGTGTGGGTGTTGCCATCAACCGATTCCTCTACCAGGCCTGATGCTTTAATTAATGTGGTGTGGGTGTTGCCATCA
>NW_013676866.1:5419-13631 GCF_000517525.1 Limulus polyphemus | reverse complement strand
CCCCCTAGGATTCGGGTATAGATGTCCTTAAGTCAGTCATAACAGGAACCCCTAGGATTCGGGTATAGATGTCCTTAAGTCAGTCATAACAGGAACCCCCTAGGATTCGGGTATAGATGTTTTTAAGTCGATCATAACAGGAAATTCCTGTTATGACCGACTTAAGGACATCTATACCCGAATCCTAGGGGACCCGAATCCTAGGGGTTCCTGTTATGACCGACTTAAGGACATCTATACCCGAATCCTAGGGGTTCCTGTTATGACCGACTTAAGGACATCTATACCCGAATCCTAGGGGTACCAGTATCAGTGTTAACTAAGTGCTTCTAAACAAAGGTATCAGTGTTAACTAAGTGCTTCTAAACAATGGTACCAGTATCAGTGTTAACTAAGTGCTTCTAAACAAAGATGAATTTACGAACTTAAAATAAAAAAGACACACCATCACAGTCAACAGAAAGAAAAATTGAAATTTTAAACTGACACAAAGTTACACGTATTTAAATAATAATATTTTAATAAATTATTGAAATATAGCAACATATTTCTGCAGCTGACAGTATAATCAATTATACAGTAGGTGTCGCACTTTATCATTGACGGACAGTAACAGGTAGATACATGAGCCTAGCCTACTTTATATTCCTTTCAATGAGCTTGCTATAGGCTTGGATCCTTCCCCACGTGTTCAGAAGGATATAAACTTATTACATTACATACAATTTGAATGGACTTAGTAATTATATCAATCAAAAACTGATTATCGATTAAAAGGAAACGGCTCTTAGCTAACGAGAATTGAATATTTCTTATGTTTTAGTAAGAAGCTATCAGAGCTAAACTAATTCAGTGGCTCTTCCTTGTACGTCCCCCCTCACCCCCAGTGGTACAGCGGTATGTCTGCGGGCTTACAACGATAGAAATCGGGTTTCGATACCCGCGATGGGCACAGCACAGATAGCTCATTGCGTAGGTTTGTGCTTAAACTACAGACATTTTCTTGTACGAAACTATATTAATTTACATAACGTGTACCGAGTAGTCTTGTGTCCCAATAATTTCCACGAGTAAGTTCGTTCATTAAGCCTGTTTACATTTAGTAAATTAATATTGTTATTTTTACTTTAGTGTAAACATCGTATCAAAATACCCATGGCATTTGTCACACTAATCTCGCGAAGTCTCACAATCCGTCTGGTTGAGTTTTGTATTACTTATCAGAACAAGATCTCTCTTGTGAATTTCCTCTTGATGGCCCTTACACAGCAACGTTATCCTGTACACAATTTAAATACCAACGTCAAGATGGTGGCTTTAGAATCTGCACCAAGTGTAAGGAAGTTAAGGTAAACATGTTTAACCAGGCTTCGGCCTTTTATTGGCAACGAACAATCCAGTATGTCAATGTGTCAGTGCGTATCTAAAGGAGGGATATGTTTGGTTAATTAAATAATTATTTTTCGTCTCCAAACAAAGCTCTCGCTAAACACGTCCTTCAACACGTCTTACGTCAATTTCAAGCAGGACATCTTCATTAATTTCTCAACAAACGTTGTAAACTTTGCCCTTATGCACATTAGAAACAACTTTCTCTGAATCTAAGTGAAGAGTGTGCATGGTCATACTGTAATAACGTAATGTGCTCAATATTTGACCGATTCTTTGGTCAGCGGATAGTCAAAGTAGCCATCGCTATATATATATATATATATATATGTTTGTATGTATGTTTGTGGCCCGGCATGGCCAGGTGATTAGGGCGCTCGACTCGCAATCTGTGGGTCGCGGGTTCGAATCCCCCTCACACCAAACATGCTCGCCCTTTCAGCTGTGGGGGCGTTATAATGTGACGGTCAATCCCACTATTCGTTGGTAAAAGAGTAGCCCAAGAGTTGGCAGTGGGTGGTGATGACTAGCTGCCTTCCCTCTAGTCTTACACTGCTAAATTAGGGACGGCTAGCCCTCGTGTAGCTTTGCGCGAAATCCATAACAAACATGTATGTTTGTACGTCTGCTCCTTTAAGTGCATGGAACTCGAAGCTACAGATTTAAGTCAACATTCAAATATAGAGGGTGTTTCTGGGTTTTAGTTTCTCACAGTTCCATGTTTTTTCCTTAAAGCAAGATGAATACTTTATAACGATGCTTCAAAGCAGCGCAAGTTGAAATAGCCATGAACAAAATTATAATCGTTAGACACTTTCTGATTCTAAGTTTTTAACAGTTGAGAGGTGTCCTTTTGTTTATCCTGAGCCCTGAGTTGTTTGTCCTGGGCCTGAATTGCTTGACATTGGGCTTCGAGTTGTTTGTTCTGGGCCCCGAGGTAGATCTGTATGATGGAGCTGGTGAGCTGGGTTCGAATCCATGCTATGCTACAAAATATTTCCCGCACAGTAGGCTGTGGGTGGGTGTCATAAGAGTGACAGACAATCTCTTGGTATGGATGGTTATTGGTAGGTTGCTACTGACTGGCTGCTTTCCCTCTGATCGGTAGTTCAAAATTAGAGAGAGCGGTAGATAGCCTTAGAAGTTTTGTCATAAATACAAGTACAAAATAAACTGTTCTAATAGCTAATAATGTCTAGGGGTGTCTAAAATTTGAGGACACATGTTTCCCATTAATATTCCCAGAAATTCCCGTGTAAATAACAGGAAAAAAATCAAATAACCAACGTACACCAAATTGTTAAATTAACATTTTTGTGGTCAGACAAAATGCAAGTTTTACAGTCCCGATTCTCATCGCGAGAAAGTGTACACTGACTGAATGAAACCAGCTTATACACACGAATTGCTCTGTTTAGTTTCGTATCTTAAAAAGAAAATCAAAACATAAACTATATTAGCTATAATTCCTGATGTTTATAATCAGATCCTTCTAACTTTCTGATGATAGCTCAAATTTTCTTTTAGCGATGAAACTTATCATCCAGTTTCCAGTTACAGATAAGCCAGGTTTATCACCAGCTTTCTGGCAATAAATCAAATTATCTCGAAGCTCTCTAGCGACGAAACAACCACCCAATAGACGACCTTAACCAATCGATAACATCGTTCAATAGCACTTTAATGATAAACTAAAATCACCGGTTTTCACAAGTTCTCTGCTAGAATAACAAAACACGCAGATTCGCGTTCAAAGGTTCTTTATTAGCAGAAACATCACTTGAAATTTGTGTCTTTGCTCTTAATACAACCCAGTGTAGCGTTGAAGTAATATAATGTTCACGCTTCGTCTTTTGTGGACCATTTCTTACTTCTATAACTCATCAGTTGATTTACAAGACCTAAAATGTTATTCTTACTTGCGTATTTTATTCGCTGTTTACTCCAGCAATAAACAACATCATTAGAACAACGTGAAACACAAGGCCAAAGGTTCGAGCCCAGATGCCACTCTGTAATTTTAGCGGGGGTTTGATGTGCAAAGCCCTTGCGATGTCGGTGTGGTGCATCTAACAAACTACTTTCCACGTGTTCAGTAGTTCAAACTTAAGGACATCTATACCCGAATCCTAGGGGTTCCTGTTATGACCGACTTAAGGACATCTATACCCGAATCCTAGGGGGTTCCTGTTATGACCGACTTAAGGACATCTATACCCGAATCCTAGGGGTTCCTGTTATGACCGACTTAAGGACATCTATACCCGAATCCTAGGGGGTTCCTGTTATGACCGACTTAAGGACATCTATACCCGAATCCTAGGGGTTCCTGTTATGACCGACTTAATGACATCTATACCCGAATCCTAGGGGTTCCTGTGTTATGACCGACTTAATGACATTTATACCCGAATCCTAGGGGTTCCTGTTATGACCGACTTAAGGACATCTATACCCAAATCCTAGAGGTTCCTGTTCTGACCGACTTAAGGACATCTATACCCGAATCCTAGGGGGTCCTGTTCTGACCGACTTAAGGACATCTATACCCGACTCCTAGGGGTTCCTGTTATGACCGACTTAATGACATCCATATCCGAATTCTAGGGGTTCCTATTATGACCGACTTAATGACATCCATGGTATCAGTGTTAACTAAGTGCTTCTAAACAAAGGAATAAATAATAAATATGTTAAACCTGTGTCCGTTAAAGCAGTAAATAATAAATACATTAAAACCTGTGTCCGTTAAAGCAGTAAATAATAAATATGTTAAATCTGTGTCCGTTACAGCAATAAATAATAAATATCTTGAAAATTATGTTCGTCAAAGCAGTGCCTAATAAATGTCTTGAAAATTATGTCCGTTAAAGTAGTGCCTAATAAATGTCTTGAAAATTATGTCCGTTAAAGTAGTGCCTAATAAATGTCTTGAAAATTATGTTCGTCAAAGCAGTGCCTAATAAATGTCTTGAAAATTATGTCCGTTAAAGTAGTGCCTAATAAATGTCTTGAAAATTATGTCCGTTAAAGTAGTGCCTAATAAATGTCTTGAAAATTATGTCCGTTAAAGTAGTGCCTAATAAAAAAATGTCAATTTCTGGGAGAAAAATTTTGTGCAGAATAAGGAAACAGGAAAAAAGGGGAGGTAAAAGCAGTTAAATGACTGAATATATTATTAGTATATATTATTATATTATTAGGGCCCCCCAGTGGTCCAGCGGTATGTCTACAGACTTACAACGCTAGAATCCGGGTATCGATACCCGTGGTGGGTAGAGCACAGATAGCCCTTTGTGTAGCTTTGTGCTTAACTACATACAAACAAATATTAGTAGTATATAATATTATTAGTATATATTATTATATCATATATATATATATATTATTAATATACAATATATATTATTATTAGGAAAAGGTTAATATTTTTTTTTCTCAAACTAATGTTTGTACAATTTAGTAGAATAACACAACTAATTACATGTGGTTTTGTTTATTGGTTTGTTTGCCAAACGTTTACAGGAGAAATAAAATCAATATTATCTTGCTACAGTTAGGATATAGTTATTGGAATTTATGGAGAAGAAACACTAAACATCCTATTATCCACCAGAGGGCACGTGGTTTCACCACCCAGTTTTACGATAATTCAGATCCTGAGCCACATACATATGACTGGCGAATAAAAACAGCACAAGGTTTTCTATTCTATCATCGTTAACGTTCATTTATTGGACGCAACTTTTCAGAATTATAAAGTATTATTTAATACAGATGGCTATATTGTATCTAAAAGATATTACCTTCCGAAAGTACTTTCCATCTTAGATGACAAACACGGACCACTCATTATCGTTCAGTGAATGTAGAACAACCCGACTTCATCAGTTCTGACTGATGATTTTTCATCACAGTTACATGCATGAGTTATTATCTGACTATCTTGTGCTGATTTGGTGTTTACAAACATCGGCCATTATACGCAACACTCACGTGCTTAGGTAGTCAATAGGAAAGTATTGTCGTTGATAAATAATTAGATACCAACCGAATATAGTTCCTATAAAAACATAGGCTAGCTTTTGTCTTTAATTAGTCCTTGTCACGGTGAGACAGATACAGAAGCTGGAATTTCTCTCTTTAATGAGATAGGAATCGTTCTATTTTCTCAGAGTGGTGGACTGACCTTTAACTTTCACGATAACAACGTAGCTATCAGTGTTAAATCAATATTTCTAAACAAAGTTATCAGCATCAGTATTAAACCACTGCTTCTAAAGAAAACTATCAGTATCAGTGTTAACTAAGTGCTTCTAAACAAAGGTATCGGTGTTAATTAAGTGCTTCTAAACAAAGGTACCAGTATCAGTGTTAACTAAGTGCTTCTAAACAAATGTATCAGTATCACTGTTAACTAAGTGCTTCTAAACAAAACTATCAGTATCAGTGTTAACTAAGTGCTTCTAAACAAATGTATAAGTATCAGTGTTAACTAAGTGCTTCTAAACAAAGGTACCAGTATCAGTGTTAACTAAGTGCTTCTAAACAAATGTATCAGTATCAGTGTTAACTAAGTGCTTCTAAACAAATGTATCAGTATCAGTGTTAACTAAGTGCTTCTAAACAAATGTATCAGTATCAATATTAACTAAGTGCTTCTAAACAAAGGTATCAGCGTTAACTAAGTGCTTCTAAGCAAATGTATCTGTATCATTGTTAACCACGTGCTTCTAAACAAAAGTATCATTATTAGTGTTAACTAAATGCTTCTAAGCAAATGTATCAGTATCAATATTAACTAAGTGCTTCTAAACAAAGGTATCAGTGTTAACTAAGTGCTTCTAAATAAAACTATCAGTATCAGTGTTAACTAAGTGCTTCTAAATAAAACTATCGTATCAGTCTTAACTAAGTGCTTCTAAACAAAGGTACCAGTATCAGTGTTAACTAAATGATTCTGAACAAAACTATCAGTATCAGTGTTAACTAAGTGCTTCTAAACAAAGGTATCAGTGTTAACTAAGTGCTTCTAAACAAAGCTTTAACGGACGCAGGTTTAATGTATTTATTATTTACTGCTTTAACGGACACAGATTTAACATATTTATTATTTACTGCTTTAACGGACACAGATTTAACATATTTATTATTTACTGCTTTAACGGACACAGGTTTTAATGTATTTTATATATAGCTAACCAGGTCTACCAATATTTAGGCGCGTAGGAAACTCTTGACAGGTGTAATACTATGTGTGGAAACTGGTCAGGTTAATTAGTACTTTGTGCTATCTACAAATGTTTTAAAGATTAACAGCTTTATTAACTAGCCGACTTTACTTTAGTCTATCAGTTTAGAATCTAAGACGGTTATATGTAGTTTTCCACGAAATTCTGAACAAAAATAACTTTTATTTTACGTATACAGTAGTCTTTTATAACCACTGTTTGATACGTCTACGTTATTCCTTCTTTTGTTCTGTACATTCAACCGTTCCAAACGTTTACAGGAAAATAAAATTAATGTTATCTAGCTGCAGTTAGATTATCTCGCTATTGGAATTTGTAGAGAAGAAAGATTAAAAAAAACCGTTCATCTTGTCAAATAATTTTGATGACTAACTCTGTAGCTTCACAGCCTTCATTTCGAGATTTCATGATATTGGAATACAGAAAGGGTTCTCTGCGTTGCAAATCAAGAACGTTTCATTTAAAGGTTCTTTTATTTAGTTTCGCCATAGCTTTTAATTTGGAGAATATTTTTGGGATGCGTACTCCTGGCTGTTTGAACAGGACGGTAAGAGCATAAGTGATGTTTGGACTGAAACGGGAACTTCTAAACCTTATTCTTTATACCACTGTGAGAAAACACGGTGTTTTAGACCGTTCTACGGTTGTCACGACGACACCTAAGTATGAAGTGGTTGTTTTCCGTGAAGGAAGGCCTAGCAAAGCATCAAGTCCTCAAACTTTTGTCCATAAAGGCTGTACTTAATAAGTATTTGAAAAATTTGCCCCTTAAATCAGAACCTGATCAAATGTGTTCGTTCAAGTAATAACTAATAAATACATTAAACCTGCGTCCGTTAAAGCAGTAAATAATAAATATGTTAAATCTGCGTCCGTTAAAGCAGTAAATAATAAATATGTTAAACCTGTGTCCGTTAAAGCAGTAAATAATTCCAACAGTAAATATTACATCTGATACAGGGATAACTGTTGGCAACAATACACAGTTAAGGTGACGAATCCAACAGTAAATATTACATCTGATACAGGAATAACTGTTGTTAACAATACACAGACAAGGTGACGAATCCAACAGTAAATATTACATCTGATATACGAATAATTGTTGTTAACAATACACAGTTAAGGTGACGAATCCAACAGTAAATATTACATCTGATACACGAATAACTGTTGGCAACAATACACAGACAAGGTGATGAATCCAACAGTAAATATTACATCTGATACACGAATAATTGTTGTTAACAATACACAGCCAGGCGTTGTAATTATCAAGTTTCATAAATCAGCATTTGATTTTAACATTCAAATATATATATTCGTCACCTTATCTGTGTATTGTTAACAACAATTATTCCTGTATCAGATGTAATATTTACTGTTGGATTCGTCACCTTATCTATGTATTGTTAACAACAATTATTCTTGTATCGTTTTGAATAAGGTTTTATGGTACTGACACTTCTGTGTATTGTTAAATTTACATAATGTTACACAACAACGCTTATCAGGTACTAGTACAACGATTGTATATTATGAAGTAAATCACTTAGGTTCATATCAGAAAC
>NW_013676866.1:2372-4495 GCF_000517525.1 Limulus polyphemus | reverse complement strand
GGGGTTCCTGTTATGACCAACTTAAGAACATCTATACCCGAATCTTAGGGGTTCCTGTTATGACCGACTTAAGAACATCTATACCCGAATCCTAGGGGTTCCTGTTATGACCATTCAGCGCATTTGCGCAAAAATGTGTAATTCAGGTTATTAGCGTGCCCGAACTTTAAATCCGAAGAATCTGGGTGGGCGACCCGTTGTCGAAAAAACAAGATATGCATCCTGGGGCTGTGGGTATGTACTAGAGTAACGGTCAGCTACTACTATTTCTCGTTCACAGACCCAGTCCTTGAAGTTTGTTTTTACAGTTGTGTCAGTTTTGAACTTTGGTCGAGCTTGATATAGTATTGTAACTGGAATTTTGTGGTGATTGTAGATAGTAATATCTTCATTGTGTCTGTTCGGTGAGTAGTTTTGTTGTAAGTCACATATCCTTTAAGAAGAGTTATTAAGTCAATATCCTTACGAGAACTTAACAGCAGACTGAGTCATTATTCAATATTTCGGAAATTGAATTTCGTTTAATCCGCTTCCTCCCGGCTTCAGGAACACAGCTTCCTTCCGGCTTCAGGAACATAAACGAATACAATATTACAGACCGCCATGTGGTCTCTCAGTAATAAACGAAGAGAGTATTTACATCGTTAAGTTTTTGAAAGGCGGCGTTCAGACGGGAAAGTTATGTTCCTGTGGCTCCCTGTTTATCAAATTGACTCCAACTGTTAAATGTATAGATCAAACAGTATCTATTGCGAACTACTTATACACGTAACTTTTACTGTTTCATAACAAAACCTTTGTCATGTCTTCTGTTAGTCCAGTTACCGTGGAAAGCCAACACACAATAGAAAGCTCATATCTATTTATAGAGCTATCAACTGTTGCCCAAAAGCCGTTTTCGCTACACGAATGGATGAAAAGGACACATTGTTGCCCCGGCTGACATTTTCATGCCGTCTTTCTTAGTTTCTCCTCCATGTTGAGGCAAAGCTATTTCTAATTATGATCTATGAACCAGAGAGAGAGAAAGCCACCAGTCGATAGCACCCGCCGCCTAAAGTGGATACTATTAGCAGAATAGCGAGATGGATTGATAAACTTATAACGCATTAAGTTTGTTGGGGAGCTCCAAATCGCGAACTCGAGCCTCTCACGTTTCCCAGTCCCATTCTCTGACCAACAGGCCTTGTTCGGACAGTTATTAGGTAATAGAAATAATAGTGCTACTAAAAAAAATATTTCGGTTAATTCATAAGCATAATATATATATTATTCTTAATTAAAACGCTGGTTTTAATGAGACAAACAGATAGACTCTATATATGTTCATAGCATTAGTAAGAATACATCATATTTTGTTTCCCTACATACGTACAAAGTATATATATATATCTACATAAATAGAAATAAAATATTTGTACCTGAATTTTCTGAACATATTTCATTCCACACGACATGAATTTATAATTAATTTACTGATTCACTTATTGTTAATTAAATATTGATGAATAATTATAAGTTTAAACAGAATTTAAGACTCGTATCGATCTCGGTGCTACTTCGCTACGATGTGTCATCCTGTTCTTCAGGGGTACATCGACAGTAAGTTTATATGCCCATGTGAGCATGCGTAATGGGATCTGTCACTTCAATATCACTTGTTTTTATTGTACCAAATCATCGTAACATTCAGAGATTGTTGTCGGTCACCTGCTCGATATTCTCACGCCCTAGCAGAGAGCTTTAAAAAAGCCGTTTCTACTCTGTCAGAAATAAGTGCCAATGACAATGTTTACTGCTAGTGTAGGTAGTGAGAAAAGTTAAGCAGATTTTAGGTCTTGAAGCCCTCGGGAAATGAATCGATTATTTGTAAGCTGTAAATTGGTGTTCGTGAAGAAGAAAGAACATTGTTGTTAGAATATTAAACCATGTTATCTTTCAGGTTTAATAGAATATCTAACATTGTTGTTAGAATATTAAACCATGTTATCTTTTAGGTTCAGTAGAATATTGAACATTGTTGTTAGAATATTAAACCATGTTATCTTTCAGGTTTAATAGAATATCTAACATTGTTGTTAGAATATTAAACAATGTTATCTTTTAGGTTCAGTAGAATATTG
>NW_013676866.1:0-1372 GCF_000517525.1 Limulus polyphemus | reverse complement strand
ATCAGGCAAAGAGATATCTCGTTAATAGAGAGTAATTCAAATCGGTAGAGTTTTTTTAAATTAAAAGAAATCCCTTGCGTTCATTTCAAAAAGGCATAAATTCTCTCTGTAACTGTGTACGTTATTTCTCATACATTTTCTTGACATTTCCGTTTATTATGCTTCCATGCTTAATTTAAAATAATTGAATTTATCTTTATTTTCCATGTTTTCTCTTAAACGGTATTAAACCAATGTAGTTCTAGGCTATCTATCTGTCTGAGATCTCGACGGTTCTTGTCATTGATGGTTTAATTGAGTAAAATCGCCATCATCTAGGTCACTGGTCACTGTAGGAAAATAATTAAAACTCTGAGGTTTTTCTGTGAAGCCTATTGAAAGACGGTTGTCTAAAAATGAATATTTTATGCGTGTGGTATATCTCTGTGAAGCCTACTGAAAGATGGTTGTCTAAAAATGAATATTTTATGCGTGTGGTATATCTCTGTGAAGCCTATTTAAAGATGGTTGTCTAAAAATGAATATTTTATGTGTGTGGTATATCTTTGTGAAGCCTATTTAAAGATGGTTGTCTAAAAAATGAATATTTTATGTGTGTGGTGTATATCTCTGAAGCCTATTGAAAGACGGTTGTCTAAAAATGAATATTTTATGCGTGTGGTATATCTCTGTGAAGCCTACTGAAAGACGGTTGTCTAAAAATGAATATTTTATGCGTGTGGTGTATATCTCTGTGAAGCCTTTAACTGTCCCTCGATGGTACGGCGATGAATTTGGGACGTACAAAGCTAAAATCTGGAGTTCGATTCCCCGCAATGGACACAACAGATAGCCCAATGTGGATTTGCTCTAAAACAAACAAACTTTTATAACTAAATGATGGAATAGAAGCCATTTCTACAGTCTACCAATACCTGTATCCAAATAAAGGACTAAAAAAGAAAAGAAAAATGTAATATTTACTGTTATATCTGAGACGACGTGAATAAATTCTCTTAAATGTTCTTAATTAAAATAAACCATTTAAAAATAGAGTAAAAACAACCACACTGAAAACCAATTCTTAGGCTATTCTAGTTTCATGTCATAGTGGAGTTTGTTACTCTTATAACACACCTGCGGTCGTCTCAAATTGTGGGGCATGTTTTAGAGGGCAACGAGTCCTGAACCATAAGTCTTCGGAATCAACATATCTAAGGACACATCAACATATCTAAGGACATATCAACATATCTAAGGACACAGAAGACACAAATGAAGGAGTATGTATTGATGTAAAAACTGTGGAATACATGATATAAATATGTATTATTTACGTATTACATTGTATTCTTTATGTATAACATTGTATTATTTACGTATAACATTGTAT
>NW_013676865.1:15055-17333 GCF_000517525.1 Limulus polyphemus | reverse complement strand
AGACAGCTTCTGGTATTCTAACAGATTACAAACAATCTTATCCAGGTATCACTGTGTAGAGTAGAAAAACAATCTAGTTTTAGACAGCTTCTGGTATTCTAACAGATTACAAACAATCTTATCCAGGTATCACTGTGTAGAATAGGTAATCTGTTAGTCTACTGTATTCAGTACTAAATGCTAAACCTACAATAATAGTTCTTTATGTATTACATAAACTGCTGATTTTCACACATTATTATTAATTTAAACACGTAGTGTTATTGTGTATTCAAGACACTGGCATTGACTGTATTTATAAAGGTAGTTGATGATATTTATCATTTGTTTGTATAATAATTTAAAGATTGTGCTACAGTATTTATGTATCATGTTTTAACTAAACCAGTGATATGTAACCGATGTTAAATAACACACAGAGTAGTATTCCTTGCTTTAGACACTTAGCACTATTTAAATAATAGAAGTAAAATAATATATTTTATAAACATGGATTGCATGTTACATCTATGTTAATATGAAAACTAAATATCTTTATAGATAACTACCAGTTCTCATATAATTTACATTTCATAACATGCTGTTTTAAATATCAGTGATTACAGAGCTTGAGTTTGGCCACATCTCTCTTGTAACAAGGACTACTGGTAAAGTTAGATACTTTACTATTGCTATAAAACATGACGTACTGAAGTATTGATTTTTATTACTTGTTTCACATACCCAGAAGTAGTGATTACCAGTTGTGACTTGAGTAGCTACGTTTTATTTATTCGTCCTTGTTTGAGTAGTGTGCTTTATTGGTAAAATAACCCTACATTTTATTGTAGATTATTTGGTTTTGTTCTTATGGGTATTTCTTCAGTTTGATTGTGTAAATGGAGGGGTAACAGGTTATAGAATGGATGGGAAAGAAATTCTTGAACTGTGCTCAGATGGATTGTATATAATGAAATGTTTTGAAGTGATACGCATGTACATCATGTATATGGAGACGTGCATATTTTGTTTCTAAACCTAACATACTATTTAAAAGTGATTTTGAAGTTTGGGTTTAGCTGGATTTGCAGTTTCTATAAGTCTGTTTTTGTTGGTAATCCTATTAAAAATGAGCCAGATGTTCAGGATTCTAAAGAGAATGTACAGTTTTGTTGTTTTTCATGTAATTTTATCATTAATTTCGTATCAGTTAACATTTATGAATATAAAAGAAACATTTTAAAATTAATTATCTGTTAATGAGAATTATAATCCTTCTTTTTTTTACTAATCTACATTTGTCAAAGAAATATAAATGTATTATTAAAATACTGTATTAATTTTCTGTAAGGGTTTATATGTAGCTGTAGCTTCTGTTGTTTTTCTCACTGTATAATTCTCCTGAAAGAGCTCAAAGTATTTTTATAAATATATTACCAAAGACAAATATCATACAATGTTTTTTAAATCAAAAAGAGATAAAAGATAAATACGATTGTGTATTAAAAAGTGTGGTCCTGTGGTTTTTCACCTTTTTTTAAAGCAGATATGTGAAATTGTATTATTCATGTACATACAGTAACTAAAAGTTTTCATTGTTAAAAAATTCAACAAATAGATATAAGAACAACTTCAGTTTACGTTTTTAAGCTTTATCTGGTTGGAACATAACATTATTACTGAGGTATATTTTTACAAGGTCATTTGACTCATTTTGGCAATGCCACAATAAGCTATCATGTGACACTTCAAGAAGCTATGTTTTAGAAATCGTCAGCAAAACTTAACAGGTTTCAAGTTATTAAAACTCAAACCCTTGTTCATCTTTAGGAATTTTATGAACATTTTACTTGGCTTCAGACTTTGTTTAACTTTGGAACAACAGGTCAGTCAGGGTCTGTTCCCTATTATTGGTGGAAGCATTGTCTTTCTCCTCTTGTGGGTGGAGAGGCTTTTTCTAATTCTCCTCTTACAGTTACTGATTAATTTATAAGAAGTTATTAATTTGAACATTGTACTTATTGATATCCATATTAAAACCCATTAGGTTATAGTGTGGTTATTGACCCATCTTTAAGAAGTCATTAGGTAAACAGTATAGTTACAGATGCCCATATTAGAACCCATTAGATTACACTGTGGTTATTGACCCATCCATAAGAAGTCATTAGGTAAACAGTATAGTTACAGATGCCCATATTAGAACCCATTAGATTACACTGTGGTTATTGACCCATCCATAAGAAGTCATTAGGTAAACAGTATAGTTACAGATGCCCATATTAGAACCCATTAGATT
>NW_013676865.1:13140-14300 GCF_000517525.1 Limulus polyphemus | reverse complement strand
TTTTTTAGTTCCTTAAAATTAATGTGAGTTGTTTCTGTTGTCAGTTTTAACAATTTTCTTATTCTACAGTTTTAATCAATAAGATCTTTTTTCAAAAGGAAAGCTCATTATGAGTATACATCTCTGGAAGATGAAGACAGGATGGAAATGGACCAGAAACGACAGAGGGAAGTAAACAGAAGTAAGTGTTGACCATATTAAAATTTAGAATGTATATGTGCACAGCAATGTATCTACAATCACTGGTTTTCATGTTAGTTGCCTTTAAGGGAGGTTCTGCCATGGAAGGAAAGTTCACAGGGTTCTGGTGGGTTACCGTGATGTGTCTATTGGTGAGTACCATCTATTAGTAGTAGATTATACCCACAGTAATATAATAAGGATTTTTGGTTCAGCTAGTTTTGTGTGATATAATCTTCTTATAAGCAAAAGGAAAGAAACATAAAGTAAATATATATATGTGTGTATATATATGTACATTTAGGACTGAATCCTTCAAAAGTAATGATCCTTACATCCTTTGGTGTTTCTGTGGATTTTTTTCATTTTAACAGCCCTCTTACTAAAGCATTTGTAACTTCTTTCTTCAGCAAGGCTCAACCTCACTTTTGATCACCAGATTCTGCAGACTAATGGTAGCCCCCTCTAAATAAGATTGATTCACTTTCTTTCTGTATACTCTTCCCTCAGTTTTAACTTCTTCCTGGGATACTGTCTTTGATGTCTAAACCTCCTCTCAAGAAGAAAGACAATTTTAATATTATTTATCTGAAGTTTTAAATGGTAAATTTTAGGATGTTTGAAGGGGGAATACCCTTTCTTCTTGGTGGTACAGAATTCCAAATTTACATGTCAGCTCGAGAGGGCGACATACATGTGTTCATGATAATGAAAGAATTAACAGCAATTCTGAACGCAGAGCATTATTTCTTGCACAATGAATTTTGTAAGCACCCACGTGTGAGATGAGGTTCAACATGCTGAGTTACATCCATTTGTGAGATGAGGTTCAACATGCTGAGTTACATCCATGTGTGAGATGAGGTACAATACGCTGAGTTACATCCATGTGTGAGATGAGGTTCAACACGCTGAGTTACATCCATGTGTGAGATGAAGTTCAACACGCTGAGTTACATCCATGTGTGAGATGAAGTTCA